>NC_021165.2:31031306-31062486 GCF_000331145.2 Cicer arietinum | reverse complement strand
TGTGTGTTTTTTTTTTTTAAACGTTGTAAATTAATTATTTGAAATGAAAGGTGCTTTTTAGCTTTTTATGGCACTTTTTTTAAAAAGCGCTGTCTTTTATCATTGTACCCAAAATTATTTTTGATCCAAAATCACTTCACAATCAGTAGAACAGAACATATTATAGACAATCAGTTCACACAATCAATAGAACATAAATCAGAACTCTGTAACTTTTTTAACATATATGTAACTCTGTAATTTACAACCTAAGTAACTACATTCAGATACATATATACAACCTAATTTACAACCTAATTACCTACATTCAGATACGTATATATATATAACCTAATTTACAACCTAAACTACATTCAGATCCATATGCATGTTCATATATTGTGTCCTATGATCATTTACATATAATAACTAACAGAATATACATTATATGCACTAGCTACCATATAATATTCAGATCCCTTGCCCAGCAGCAAGCTATTTCCCAGAAAATCAAATAATTTTCATGTCAAGCACGTACTGACACCATTCTTCCTTTAATTCCATCAGATCTTCCTCAGAATATGATGGACTGGAATTGGCAAAGTACTGCAATATAAAAATTGAACATATTATATTAAGTTAGTATCAAATATATAGATAATTTATATATGAAAATCATATAATGCAAATACCGTACCGTTTCAGGGATAATAGTTTTATTCTTCTCAACAAAAACCTTCAATGAAAATTTTAAACTAGATTTTAAACTAGTTTTATTTGACAGTTTCCTCGTGCACACGACCTTCTCGTACAAAAACCTTCAATGAAAATTTTAAACTAGATTAATTACCAATACATTTAATTAATTACAAATAAATGCAATTAAAAGTATTTTTTACCTTATGTACAAGCTGATTACAGTAACACTCAGCTCCTTATGTTCGAGAAGTTCGTACATGTGCTCCTTTTCGAGGTATTCAATATACTCATCTCCAAAAATGTCTTTATTCATGTGTACGATGGGCGAATCGTTGCTGCTGCCCATGTTCCTTTTTATTTGGATGTCAAGACACGCCCCGTATTTACCAAGGCGTGGCTGACTTTTATTAGGAGCAGCAGCAGCAGCGACCGATTTTCCCCGATCCAGATTTTTTGTTGCTGCAAGTTTGGCAGCTTTATTACCCTCCAGCCTTTGTAGTTTGGCAGCCCTATTAACCTCCAATTTTTGAGGTCTGCTGCCTTTTTTTGGCTGTAGGGGTGGTTTATTTATTTGGACCTACAAAAATGAGGTAAAATGTTAGTTTATTGAATCTGAAAAAATGAAAAACCTTAGGCAATAAATGTGACAAACCTTTTCGGGAGATGTAACTGATTTGTCCTTGGGAATCTTTTTTTGGAGGGCAACAAGGTGTGTGGGCCATGCCACGTAACTGCCAATAGCGTCGCTTAAGAACTTCATATCTCCATCGTTGTCCGGTATGGGCAACGGTGCAGTTGGTTCGAAAGCAACCGTAGGCGATACTTTGACATGGCCCGCGGGGATCGGAATATTGTGCAATACTTCTCCCGAAGTATTGTACAATATTCCTTTTCCCACCTTCCGTTGAGTCGGCGAGGACAAGTATAGGACACATGTAGTGACACCCTACATCAATAGTTAAAACATAAGTACAGTTAATATATAAGTTTGTTTAATACATAAGTAATTACATAAGCAAGTAAGTAGTAAGTAATTAATTACCTCGGGAATACTCTTCAAACCGACGTTGCAACTCCCGGTTTCACTCTCCATTTGTATTTCAGGTTGGAGCTGAACCGGAAGTTGCTTGTCTTTATTCGTATTCACCAAGAGTGCCACTTGCTCCGATAGGATTCTGAGCTTCTCTAATACTTCCTCGTTGGAAGGTTTTTGGCGCTTCTCTTGAGGAAAAAAGCTTTTGGGAGTTACGCCAAATCCTTTCCCCCTCACTCGACCGGAATACTCAGGGACATTAAACACTTTCCCAAGAATGTCCCTGCACGTATCCTTGTTGCCCTCTTGAGTTTCAGAACTTTGTTCAATAGTTTCCTAAAATACATGTAACATTAAAAAGATAAGTTCAATAGCATTTTTAAAATACAATATTAAAAAATATTAAAGTGATAATATACTTACACAAAGTTCTACAACTTTCTTGACATTTTCATTATCAACCACTCCTTCTTTGTTAACACGCGCTTCCTTCCATAAGATATGACGACCCAAGGGTTGATCGGCTTGGGTGTCTTTTCTCTATTCGTTAAAATCATAAACAAAATAATACAAATTAGTTACACACTATAGTTTATAATACAAATTACTTCATTATATAAAAGTGATGTTTAATTACTTACAATTTGTTGTTCAAGGCGTGCATATCCCATACGTGATTTCTTGTATGGGTGTTTTGGGTTGCTTGCCCGTTCGCGATTTGCCTTACTAATATTCTATATAAAAAAAAAATAGCAATTGTGTAAAAATTTAAAATACGCTACGAATATGAATAATAAAACACAAATGCTAATAAATTAATAACTTACGACAAACGCCGGGTCAGAACGTTTGGAAACAAATGCACTCCATTCATCCTTTGATATATAATGTTGATATATCTTTGGAGGTTCAGCATTTGTGTTTCCTTCTCTATCTTTTAGATAGAAATTTGAGAGATGGGATCTAAATCCACGATGGATTTTCCCAGCAACTCTCAAAACATATGACTTTCGTTCCTCATCAAGAACAAAAGTGGTCTGCAATGAAAACAATTATAAGTAATGTATTTTACAGAAAAAAAATTATAAATGACAAAAGAGTAGATCAAAATATTTACTTGAATGTCATTCCAGATGATATCTTTGGCATCCTTCAACGCCTTATCTCTCCAGTTGTCTATTGTTATTGGGACATTTTGACGAACAACAGCCCCAATGTAGCTTACAAACATGGAGCTGTTGGGGTCAACTGGCTGACCACTCTCGTTCCAGCCAACCTAATAAACTCATATAGTAAGTACATGCCCTAAACCCTAAAAAAAGATAAAAAAACACACAGCAAACAGAGTATATATAGTATACCTCAAATTTAATGCCATTACTCCTTGCTTTAATGACTTTCTGCATGATAGTTGCACCACGTTTGACTTCTTTTTCGTAAGTCTTAGAGGTGCCAACTTCTTCATTTTGAACTTCTAAATCTTTGTTTGTATCCATTTAACTACAACAAGTTCAACATGCACTTTAGTATAACATCAACAAGCTCAACATGGATCATGCATTATTATAAACAAACTCAACATGTATCAGTATATCTTAAAAAAGCTCAACATGCATTCTAATGATTACAAAAATTTAATAACATCAATACCTGAATAATGATGGTTCGAAGAAAGACGAAATGCAAAGAAAAGAGGGTTTGCAGAAAGTTCACAGAAATATGGTTCACAGAAATACGGTTTGAAGAAATACGTAATGAGGGTTACGTATTTCAATGAAAATATATTGTGTGAAATGGGAGAGATGATCTTGGATGGAAATAAGGTTCGAAATGAAGGAGATGATCGTGGAAATAAGGTTCGTAAAGGACGGGATGATAGGGTTTGCAAAAGAAGAGAAGAAATGAAGGTTGAGATGAAGGTTACGTAATGAAGAGGAAACTGAAGAGGTAACTGTTATATATACGTAACACTTTTACAGCGCTTTTTATAAGCCTTTTTACAGCGCTTTTTTTGTAAAGCGCTCTAAAAGGCTTCTTTAGTTAAATTCTTAAAAGGCTCTTTTACAGCGCTTTTGACAAATAAGCGCTGTAAAAGACCTCCGTGTGTTATTATGTTATTTGAATGCCTTTTACGCCTTTTACAGCGCTTTTGTCAAATAAGCGCTGTAAAAGACCTCCGTGTGTTATTATGTTATTTGAATGTTTTTTAAAGCCTTTTACAGCGCTTTTTACACATAAGCGCTCTAAAATGTCTCTTTATGTTAATTTTAAGAGGCTCTTTTACAGCGCTTTTTCCAAATAAGCGCTGTAAAAGACCTCCGTGTGTTATTATGTTATATTAATGTTTTTTAAAGCCTTTTACAGCGCTTTTTACACATAAGCGCTCTAAAATGTCTCTTTATGTTAATTTTAAGAGGCTCTTTTACAGCGCTTTTTCCAAATAAGCGCTGTAAAAGACCTCCGTGTGTTATTATGTTATATTAATGTTTTTTAAAGCCTTTTACAGCGCTTTTCCACATAAGCGCTCTAAAATGTCTCTTTAGGTTAATTTTAGAAGGCTCTTTTACAGCGCTTTTTCCAAATAAGCGCTGTAAAAGACCTCCGTGTGTTATTATGTTATATTAATGTTTTTTAAAGCCTTTTACAGCGCTTTTCCACATAAGCGCTCTAAAATGTCTCTTTAGGTTAATTTTAGAAGGCTCAACATGCAAAACCCACATAGTAGTAACTGGTCACCACCAAAATCCCTTCATCTTCACCAAACTCTTCTCCTTTTATGCATCTTCTTCACAAACATCAAAGCTTACTCTTTCACAATTCAATCTCCACCTCAACACCCTTTTTATCTCTTTACATTCTCTTTCCTTCTTAAATCGAAACTTGGTATTCAGGATCATTGCCATGTTGCGAAAAATGGGTTTGTGTCTGATGTTTTTGTTAACAATGTGTTTTTGGGTATTCCCATGATGCGTACAAGGTGTTTGATGAAATGGGTTAATGTCTGATGTTTTTTGGATTCCCATGATGCGTACAATGTGTTTGAAGAAATGGGTTTGTGTCTGATGTTTTTTGAATCCCATGATGCGTACAAGGTGTTTGAAGAAATTAGGTGTCTGATGAATATTATTTTTAAAGCCATTTGACAGCGCTTTGGCAAACAAGCGCTGTAAAATGTCTTTTTTACTCACTTTCAAAAGAGTCGTTTACAGCGCTTTGTGTGGAAAGCGCTGTAAAAGGTATAACACACTCATTATTTTATTTTTAAAATGATCGTTTACAGCGCTTTTTCCAAATAAGCGCTGTAAAAGACCTCCGTGTGTTATTATGTTATTATGTATCTTTTAGGTTAATTTTAGAAGGCTCTTTTACAGCGCTTTTTCCAAATAAGCGCTATTATTGTTTTTGTGTTTTGTTATGTTATTTTTTAAACAAGCTCAACATGCAAAACCCACATAGTAGTAACTGGTCACCACCAAAATCCCTTCCTCTTCACCAAACTCATGTGTTTTGTTTTATTGTTTTATTTTATTTTTGTGTTTGGTTTATTTGGGTTGGGATGACATTAAAAACCTTTTTATCAGTTCAGTTCAGAAAATAAATTAATCAGAACTTAGTATAAAACACTCAATTCAGATTACATGCATGAATTATTAGAAATGAGAATCTCTCTATTCAGTTCAGTTCAGTTCAGTTCAGAAAATAAATTAATCAGAACTTAGTATAAAACACTCAATTCAGATTACATGCATGAATTATTAGAAATGACAATGAGAATCTCTCTGTACAGTTCAGTTCAGTTCAGTTCAGAAAATAAATTAATCAGAACTTAGTATAAAACACTCAATTCAGATTACATGCATATTTACAATAACACAGTTCAGATTACATGCATAGCTTATATAAAACAATTAAACATATACATTAAGATGCCCTTCTTCTTTTCCTGGTGACATTCACATTTGTTTGTCCATTTACAATACGAAACGATGGATTAATCCAAATTCCCTCATCATGATCATCTCTAAGATATAAACCATCATCAGTTGAATCAATTTCATGTGGTTGTTGTGATGTTGCAAATAAAAGATCATTACCAACATCTTCATCATTATTGTTATCATCACTTATTTTATTGGTCGATAGGACAACAGACCATTTATCATTAGAAGGATCAGTGACATAAAACACTTGTTGAGCTTGCGACGCTAAAATAAAAGGCTCGTCTTTGTATCCCACCCTATTAAAATCGACAAGCAAGAATCCTGACTCATCAATCCGAACGCCATTATTATTATCGACCCACTTGCAACCAAATATAGGAACACGAAACATTGTGTAGTCTAACTCCCATATGCGCTCGATAACCCCAAAATATGATAGATTTGCATATATTGGGTTTTTGTCTTTTGCACTTGAGACATGCATCGCTTCAGCTACGAGAGTGACTCCACTATTTTGCATAGTGGTCTGATCATCTTGTTCTTTGGTATAAAATGTGTAGCCGTTAATAACATAACCAGTGTAAGAAAAGACATGTAAGCTCGGACCATTTGCTAGCCACCTCAATCTATTTGAAATTGATCCGGGGTCTATATCAAATTTTGACATTATGTGATTTTTTAACCATGTTACAAAACTTCGATTGTGCTCTCGAGTTATCCAATTTTGATTCCTATTCATGTTCAAACGAGATAACTGATCAATGTGTATTGTAACATACGGTTGAACCTCATCATCATTGTGCAGAACATACAATTGTGCCTGCTCCCATTCTGTCCTTGATATAGTCAGTAGTCTCCTTCCAGTTATCCCTTCTCCTGATAGTCTTCCCGAATGACGAGACATGGGAAGCCCTATGGATTCAACATTGGACAGATATTCAGTACAAAATTCAGCAGCCTCTTCAACAATGTATCGTTCAGCAATACAACCTTCTGGTCGACTTCTACTTTTTACGTACCCTTTTAATATTTTCATATATCGTTCTATCGGATACATCCATCTCATATAAGCTGGCCCACAAAGTTGTGTCTCCTTAACCAGATGAACAGTAAGGTGAACCATTATATCAAAAAACGATGGTGGGAAATACATTTCAAGCTCACACAAAGTAACAACAATTTCCCTCTGCAATGTCGGTAATTTCTGAGGGTCGATCACTTTACTACAAATTTCCCTGAAGAAGAAACATAATCTAGTTAAGGCTAGTCGAACTTTTTCAGGTAAAATGGAACGTATACCTATTGGTAGCAAATGCTCCATTATAATATGACAATCATGGGTCTTCAAACCTTTTAACTTGAGGTCTTTCATACAAACCAAATTTTTAATGTTCGAAGAGTATCCTTCTGGAACTTTAACTTCGTGTAGAAATTTACATAAAACAATTTTTTCCTTTCTAGATAGAGTATGAGCGGCTGGAGGTAGATATGTGCGATTTCCTTTCTTTACTGGAGCCAGTTCATTTCTTATTCCCATATCGACCAAGTCCAATCTTGCATTGACGCCATCTTTAGACTTTCCTGGAACATTGAGTAACGTACCAATAACACTTTCAAATACATTTTTTTCAATATGCATCACATCGAGGAAATGTCTTACATACAATGACTTCCAATATGGCAATTCAAAGAAAATTGACTTTTTCTTCCACCCAGTTTTCACCAGCTCTCCCGCAAAAGGTTTGCCAAATTTATTGGTCAAACCTTGTACTTTTTCAAGTATTTGATATCCAGTCGGTGCTAAAGGAGCTTTACCTTCCTCTGATTTTCCATTGAATGCATTTCTCCACCCACGATACTGATGACTATAAGGTAAAAATCTACGATGTCCAAGAAACACATTCTTCTTACAATGTTTCAACCGCATCCAATTTGTACTCTCTTCACATATAGGACATGCACACTGACCTTTAATGCTATATCCTGATAAATTACCATATGCTGGAAAATCATTAATTGTGCCGAACAACATAGCCCTCAAATTGAAACACTTTTTCCTATACCCATCATAAACTTCCACACCTGTCTCCCACAGAATTTTTAAATCTTCAATTAAAGGAGTCAAGTATACGTCGATATCATTCCCCGGTTGTTTGGGTCCAGAAATTAACAGAGACAACATCATAAACTTACGCTTCATACATAACCATGGAGGTAGGTTATATATTACCAAAATCACAGGCCACGTGCTATGTGAGATGCTTTGAAGACCATGTGGATTCATTCCATCAGTAGAAAGTGCAAGTCTTAGATTTCTTGACTCTATCCCGAATTCAGGATACTCGTGATCAATTTTTGCCCATTGTGGGGAATCTGCAGGGTGTCGAAACATTCCATCTCTAATTCTTTCATCTGCATGCCATGTCAAGTGTTTTGAATCTTCTTCACTGCGATACATGCGCCTAAATCTTGGTATTATAGGAAAATACCACACGACTTTTGCTGGAGTAGATTCTTTCTTCTTATATCGAGAGACATTGCATTTCGGACACGCCTTAAGTAGTTCATATTCGTTTCGAAATAAAATGCAATCGTTAGGACACGCATGAATCCTTTCGTAACTCATTCCAATAGAACACAAAATCCGTTTAGCCTCGTAGGTTCGACTGGGAAGTTCATTATCATCTGGCAACATATCTTTTATGAGTGTTAATAATTCCGTAAAGCTTTTATCAGACCATCCATTACTCGCTTTTAAGTTGTACAACTTTAATATCGCTGACAGTCTTGTGAATTTAGTACAACCATTATATAATTCTTTCTCTGCATCACTCAACAAACTTTCAAACATTTTAGGACAATCTCGAAGATCTTCTTCAACTGCTTTTGCAATCTCATCAACTCGGTCCGGCTCATATGTATCTGTATCGAAATCAGTTGAAGCATATGTAGAACTATTCTCAAAATTAATGTTTCCTTTTTTTTTCTCACCATGTCTTATCCAACATGTGTAGCTTTGATCAATTCCATTACATACTAGATGTCCTTCTAATTCATCTTCTCTAACACGTTTTCCAAAACAACATTTTAAACAAGGACAAACTACTCTATTTGGATCTTTTGCATTCTTCACTGCAAACTCAACAAACTCCTTCACTCCAATTTCATACTCTTTTGACAATCGATTGGCTGAAATCCATTTCCTATCCATATTATACCACCTATATAAATGCAGTAACAAAAATAATAAGCTTTCAAAACATATCAACAAGTTTCAAAAAGAAACCAATATCAACTAACAATTTCAAAACAGAACAGATCATGTGGTATGAGTTTTTGACAATTTTTGACAATTTCAAAACAGAACAGATCATGTGGTATGAGTTTTTGACAATTTTTGACAATTTCAAAACATAACAGATCATGTGTAAAAAATACCTTAGACAACGTAGATGGCCGCACAGTACGTAGAGGATATTAGGGTTCCCAACGTATATAATTATTTGAAAGATGTAGAGGATATGAGGGTTTCCAACGTATATAATTATTTGAAAGATGTATTTTACAGCGCTTGTGAAAAAAGCGCTGTAATAGGTAGTTAAATTCAATGAAAGCGCATGTGTTTTACAGCGCTTGTTTTACAGCGCTTGTGAAACAAGCGCTGTAATAGGTAGTTAAATTCAATGAAAGCGCATGTGTTTTACAGCGCTTGTGAAAAAAGCGCTGTAACTGATACGCGAAAGCGCTTCCTTTTACAGCGCTTTTTTGACAAGCGCTGTAAAAGCCTTATAACGTGATGCGCAAACGTTATATGACCTACTACAGCGCTTGTTTTACAGCGCTTTGAATCAAAAGCGCTGTAATAGGTTCCGTTATTTTTAAAATATAATTACAACAGCGCTTGTGTTTAGCAAGCGCTGTAAAATGGGCGCTGTTAAATGTCATTTTTGGCGTAGTGTTTGATGTTTAAATTAATATTATTCTCAAAGTGAGTGAGAGGTTTAAAATAAAGTATACTTTGATTAGTGATAAAATAAATTTTATATAACCATAAAAGAGTTGTAATAGACTACGTTAACTTTGTCCACTCCAAATCAAGGTTGTCCATAAATATATTATTTTTTAAATACTTGCTATAATTATAATTATTGCTATAACACAAACAATAGTTATCCCAATTTAATTTAGTACAATATACATTATATTTACTGTTTAACAATTATTGTAAAAATTTAAAAAGATATATAAACTCGTATTAACATCTATTATGCTGTATTAATATATATATTGTAAGATGAGTTATTCTACTTGATCATAACTCATTATAAATGATATTGGCTCAATGTAGACAATAGTCTATACTTAGTTTTGAAAAATATAAATAATTTTTAGCATCTAATAAGTTTAATTGCATTTTTTTCCGCTTACCGTCTCAACAAAAAATAAATTATATGATAAAGAAAAAGATCTATATTATAGATTTTGTCTCCACTACATTTTTATTTTTTAATATAAATATGTGAATGTTATTGTAATAGTCTTTAAATGTATCAGAATTACAAAAATAAATCTATATATTTTTTTTATTAGTCATTTTAATTTTTAAATGTGTCTTTAATTAATTAATTAATTTAATCCTTTTATTTCGTTAGTCACTTTAGTCTATAAAATTTATAACAAAAGAGATATTTGAGAATATGCTTGTAATTTTGATAGATTCATAAACTATTACATTACATGTGATAATAGTTAAAAGAGATATATGAATTCTCCACTAATTAAAATTTATCTGTCTCTCCCTCGTTTTACTTAAATATGAAATTTGTAGTTATGTAATTTAACTATCAATATTTACTTATGTTTTAAAAAATGCTATAATCATTCGAAGTTATTTAATAAATTATCATCAAATAATTTTAAAATTTTATAAAATTTATGGAATTAATCTTCTCAATAATTTTTTATTTATTTGTCAGTTGAATTTATTATTCACAATGAGCTATCAAACATAGTAATATATATATATATATATATATATATATATATATATGAAATATATTAGAGTAAGATATGAGAACATTAATTGAATCATAACCATTGAATTTAATCAAATGGTTGAGATTGAATATTTCTTAAATCTGCACTGCCTTCCCCACATGCACACTTGACTTTTCTATCTTTCTCTCGTTTTATCATTTATGACTTCTTGATTTTTTTTTATCATTTAGCGAATTATTAATACAACATAATGTACATTGTTAATATGAGTTTATATATCTTATGTTTTTTACAATAATTGTTAAACAGTAAATATAATTTATATTGTACTAAATCAAATTGGGATAACTATTGTTTGTATATTGTAGTTATAATTATAATTATAGTAAAATATTTAAAAAATAGGAAAAATATATAAACACGAAAACTGAAACAATATTTAATATCATATATATTATTTACCGTATTTATATGATGACTAGTATTAAATTTTTTTTTATATATAATTGAAACATCTTTTATGTCACATACACAAATTTATATTATTAATCATTTTAAATACTTTATTAATTATTAAAATATAAATTATTAACCACTTATTTAATATATATCTCATTAACTATTACAATATAAAATATTAACTACTTTACAGTTTTTGCGGTTTAGTGGTTAAAATAATATTCATACAAATAGTGGTTAAAATAATATACATTTTAGTGGTTAATGAAAAATTTTTAAAAATTTAAAGTAGTTCATGATATAAATTATACATTGTGTTACAAAAATATTTTTGATACAAACAAATTATTTTTTTTCTTAATTTAATTTTTAAAGCGAACTATACAACTATATACATACAATGTTCCGATAACAAAGCGGTAAAAAATAATATATTTTTTTAGAGAACCTTAATTTGGAGTGGACAAAAAGTTGATACTCCTTTTTTAGTTATATAAATCTTACTCCCTATTGCCTAAAGGAAAAGACAATGACTATTTATCGGTGACATATACATATAATTGTTTTCTGCTATTGTTTTTGTATTATGTGGAGCATGTTTTGTTTTCGAAAACAATATTATTTTTTTCAATGAATCTTTGTGATTTCCCTTGTCACTTATTGTAGTTTTTTTATCTCATAAAAATTGTATGTATATATCACTAAGTAGTATTCATTGCCTTCCATTTTAACAAAAAAATAAAACTTGTGTTTTTTAACTTCCAAGCATATGGATGGAGAGACATAAATGATAAAATGAGAGAAAGAAGTCAAAGCGTGCACGTGGGGAAGACAATGTAGATTTGGAAAATATTCGATCTTAACCGTTTTGCTTAAATTCAATGGTTATGATTTAATACTTTCATCTTTCGGTCTAATACATCCTCACACTTGATATATTCTTTACGGTTGTTCTTTTCTTCTATGGACATTAAATTAAATAGTATATACATTTGAATTTTATATCATACCCTTTCTTACGATTGTGACATGAACATCTAGAGAAAAATATAGAAAGATAAATAACCATATCTAATTAAAGAGAGAAAATATAGAAACACAATAAATAAATCTAAGAATAACTAAATATAAAATAAATAGAAGATTTTTTCTACTAATTTTTTAAGATATAAAATAAAAAATAGAGAGATCCGGAATTACAGGGAAAAAAGCAAGATGAGAAGCAACATAATCAAATCCAAAATTTGTTCTTTCTTGTTCAAATTTAGAAAAACTTATGAGAATAGGAAGATAAAAAAAAAAAAAAAAAAAAACAGATACGAAATTACAGTGAGAACTGAGAAGAAAAAAAATAATGAGAAAAATTAAAAATGCGTGGTAGAAAAATCAATTGTTATGTTCTTTCTTCTTGATATACTTCTTATCTTCCAAAGGCTTGATATTTTTTTCTTTTATTCTCCTATGGTCTGAAAAAAAATTAGAAAAAGAAAGAAGATGAATACAACCATAAGAGAGTAAGAAGAAGAATATATGTGTAATCGAACTGGTTTCAAAAAATCGAAAAGTTCAAATAATTATGCTTAAAAATGATTTTTTTTCTTAAGTTTTCCTAACTTTTCATTGTCACTTCAAATCTCATAAGAATCATAATGCAATCGAGCTTAGCAAGAAGAAATACTGGCGCATATGTGGTAAGGATTGAAACAAAATAGTGAAGGCTATGACTATTAGCTAATGATTTATGTGTGTTGTGGACTTGTAGCTATGGGCTAATATAAGATTATATTTTTGTTTGATGGTTTTATCCTATACCTTATATTTAACCTTTATTTTCCGCAAATGTAAGAAAATAATTTTTTTATTTGTATAAATCTTAAAATTTGTAATGTTTTACTATTTTATCATTTAATATTTTCGATAAAAAGCGAGCAATATTTTTTTCAACATGTACTTCGAATTTTTTTTAAAAATTTTTCAATAAAGAAATAATATTTTAGAATTTTCTTTTTAAATTTTTCGATAAAGAAGTTACACTCCAAAAATTTTGGAAAAAAATTTTCGGTAAGGAAATTACTTAAAAAAAAAAAAAAGAAATTAGTGTGTATCGGAAAACCTGTAAATAAGTTTTTCAGTAAACTCTTACTATATCGACAACTTTTTTTCAAATTTTTCGGTAATATACATTTTTAATCTTATGCATCAGAAAACTTATTTAAGGTTTTCGGTACACACATTTTTACTCTTTTGTACTAGAAATTTTTTTTAAAGTTTTTCAGTAATTTCTAAAACAAATTTTACCTACCAAGAATGTTTTTTGATTAGTCCAAAAATATTAAAATAGTAAAAAAAAAATAAATTTAAATTTATAAAATAATAAAAAATTAAAAATATATTTGACATTTTAAAAAATTCACAGGAATATAAATAAAAATACGAGGTATAGGGTGAATCAATCTTTTTGTTTTGAAAGCAAATTATTGATTCTACCAAACTATCCAAACCTATGAGTAATATAGGGCCTACCAATTTATACTCTACCAAATGTAGATACTATTTGATATGGATTATGTTTGTTTTAAAATATATGTTTTATACTAATTATTAATGAATTATGATATTTTATTACTTTATCTATTTATTTATTATCCGATTGAACTGTAATTATATTAATTGAAACAATTAAATCATAACATGTAAATCTCACCGGTTTGGTTTTTAGGAAATTGTTATTTATTAATAAACTCAATTAAATTTAGGCTAAATTACATTTGTGGTCCTTTAACTTAATCTCAGGTAACGTTTTAGTCCTTTATCTTTTTTTTTTCCCGACTTGGTCCTTTATTTTAATTTTAAGTGACAATTTGATATTTTATGTTTTAAAATTTCAACAATGTTATCCTTTTTTATACAAAAATTCAAAAAAAAAATTCAATCAAAACTCATAAAATTAATTATATTCTTCAATATAATACAAATTTCATCAAATTCGTAACGCAAATCTTCAAATAAACTCATATTTTCATACTTTATTTGAGATTGTTAGGAATAAAGGACTAAATCGGGAAAAAAAAAAGATAAAGGACTAAAACGTTACCTGAGATTAAGTTAAAAGACCACAATTGTAATTTAGCCTTAAATTTATGGATTTACCTTTTTTTAATCACATGTGAGTTGAATTAAAAAATAGACTAACTATAATTTTGTCATACTTTAATTTTGAAATGTATAACGCATACACAAGATAAATATTTTTTAATAATTAATTAAAAGCTTTTAATAAATTTTTTAAATAAAAATAAAAAATAATTATAAAGTAATAATTATTAATAATTATAAAAATCTAAACGAAACAAATGTCAAATATATACAGAAAATATAGATAATATGGAATTTCCATTGTTAATATATCTTTCATATCTATCGCCTATGTTTTCGAGCAAGACTTGCATTTTCGTTAAACTCGACCATCATTTTTAAATTGGAAAGTACTAATTTCTACAATATTATATTAATACATTATTTTTTTCAACAAAACTGATAACTATCATACACCTCGTTCTCTAAAAACAATGGTCCTATTCATACACTCAGGTAGTTTATTTTATTGAATTATATATCCTTGCCACCGTTTTATGCCTCTTAATTCTCTATTTCTTAAAAAACTCATTAAATTGATTTGAAACAAACTTCTGAACATTGTTAGTAATTTAGTTCTTATTTGATTTTCTACTAGAGTGTTCCATTCTTTAAATGTTTGAAAAGTTTGAGATTTATTTTTCAAAATATAAATCCACACTTTTCTAGAAAAATAATTAATCATATTAAGAAAATAAGACCCCCCTTATGACCTTCTAGAACATGCACATCACTTCCAAACTTAACTCTATGTTGTTTGTCTACTATGCAATGATAAAAAAATTCTATATTTATCCAATTTATCACCATTCAACAAATTTTGTTTTTTGAAATTCTAACCAATTTTTTTCTTCTAAAATGCCATAGTCTAATATGCCATAACTTTGTTTTATCATGTGGTGGTCGACTAGCCATCCAAGCATGAGCAATAATAATGGAACCATCAAGAATATACATACCATATGGTCATCATTTATAGTATTATATCCTAATTCATCAAACATGCATATAGATTAAAGATTAATTTCTATTAAGTTCAGGAACATTCCCCACACCTTGCAATAGGAGTTCACTATTAATGAAATATTTTAAGTGTATGAAACTCATACCTTGTACCTTTATTGCAAACAACACACTCAATAATGCATTGTGATGCAGTAACAAATGAAACTCATATTAATGTTAAAAAAAACTAGAACTTGCAGTTAACCAATTAGTGAGTACTTGAAAAGCAAATTAGAACGCAAATTACAATGCACCTTATGACATAAAACGTTACAATGAAGTAAACCAGAATGCACATTTTCACTAAGTTGCAACAAAAATTATATTCAATTAATAGAATTAAATATAACATAATTTTCAATCACACAAATATAACAGAAAATTAGCAAGAAAGAGCTTAGAAGAATTGTACACACAAAATTTGATTCAGAGTTTGGTCCAATAATAACATACATCTACATGAGAGAATAACTTTCACTGTAATGAAAGAATTCAAGTCAAGATTACAATAGAGAACCCTTGTTTATTGTCCCTTTCAATGTTCAAAATGAACAATCAACAAAACCCAAACCTTGAACACTATTTTTTCTGAAACCCTAGATCCCTCACTCTTGAATTTTTTTAGTTCTCACTATTATCTTAACAATAGTGTTTCGAATTTCCCCTTTAATTTTTTCATCTTCTCATTGTTTGATTTCAAAAGGTGCAGCTCCACCCTTTTTTACCTCTTTTACTACACAAAAAAATGAATAATGCATATTATATTTCTTAACTATCAAAGCCCACACAAAGAAAAAGAAAAAGGCCCAACAAATATATAGAGGCCCAAAGTGGTTAATAATTTGAAAATTTTATCCTGTACCCCTCTTTTATCTATGTACCCCCAAAATATAAAGGAAAAGACTCAAATACCCTCATATATAGTAAAATGACTATTTTTTCATTTCAACATTTTCGGAACAAGAGTGTCAAAAAACTATTTTTTGTCCAGAAAACTTTTTTCAAGTTTTATGGTATACAACTTCAACTCCGAAAAACTTGAAAAACGTTTTCTGGTACAGAACATTACTCCCAGAAAACTTATTTCAAGTTTCCGAAAAAGATACACTACCAGAAAACTTGAACAACATTTTCGGAAGCTACCAAAAAATTTCGTCCACAAGTTTTCCAATAGTTGATTGATTTTTTTAAAAATATTTTTTAAATTATTTTTTATTTTAATTTTTTATTATATTAGTATTTATTTAATTGATTTGATTTTAACTAAGTTTTTTTCTAGTAAGTAGGGCTAGAGGTAGAGACGACAAAGTTGTAGCAAGAATATATCTATCCATAAGGAGGATCGGTACACATAGACTATACACAAGAAGGAAGGTGAGGGTCGAATATATTAATTATTATTTATGGTACATTAATTATTAATTATTATGGTATATTAATTATTTATGATATATTAATTATTAATTATTTATGGTATATTAATTATTATGGTATATTAATTATTATGGTATGTTAATTATTTATTAATTATTTATGATGTATTAATTATTTAATGTTGTATTTATGGTGTGTTAATTATTAATTTATGGTATATTAAAAAAAAAGTGTGTACCGAAAAATTTGTCTTTTCCGGAAACATACCAGAAAAGTTGAAGAAAGTTTTCCGGTAATACATATTTTTTCATTCTGTACCAAAAATCTTTTTTAGAGTTTTCCTGTAAATACCTTATGTACCGGAAAACTTGTAAAAAATTTTTCGGAAATATTGTGTGTCCCGGAATTCTTCAAAAAAATTTTTCGAAAATTATCGGAAAACTTTTACTTACCAAAAATTATTTTATTGTCTTACAAAATAATAAAATAACAAAAGTAAGAGTATAATTGACATTTTCAAAAATTTATAGGAGCATAAATATAGAAATGGGAGTACAAGATCAATTTTTCTAATAATTTGAGTGTCATTTCTCACATCATTGAACATTTCAGACATTATCATTTATTAATTATTAATTTAATAACATGAGATAGTTGGTGGCGGTTGGTTGTGGAAGCTCCGCCATCGACCACCTTAAATTGTCGTAGTGATCATCAAATGTCCGCTGTCCACCGCCATGATGATGGCCAGAACTACACTGCCGCCAGACACCACTCCCATTGTTAAATTAATGATAAATAAAGTACTTATTGTTAAAATACTTAAAAACTATATTTTTTTAAATAACATAAAATAATTTTTTAAATAATTAAAAAACAGTATTTTCTTTCCTAAACAAAAAAAAATGTTTTAAAATTATAAAATTATATTTTGAAACTTATTTATCTTTTTAAATATTAATAGTTTTTGAAAATAATACAAAAAATAGTTTTGTAGATATTTAGAATTTTTTGTAACCAAACAGTTTCTTTAAATAATAAACAAAATTGTTTTTAAAAATAATAAAAAAAAAAATATTTTTGTAAGTATGGAATGGATATCCATCCATTAAAATATGATAATAGATGGATTGACTGAATTAATGAATTGTTTTAATCAATTGGTTATCATCTAAATCCATCTGATCCATAGATTTTGGCACCGTATCTATAAATCATAGAACTTGCCTTTTACCTCTAACAGAAGGTATTAATTTCTCAAAATGTCAAGATCTACGAGAAACCAACTTCATAGATGTTTGCAAAATATTTTTGGGATAGGAATGCTACTTAGCTTCCAAACACTTTATGGAAAGTTATGTGCAATTCACTATTCCAACACTTTAGCAAACTACAAAACAATCCCTTTCTCTTTTTCTTACAAACAACAAAAACAAAATGACATTATCTCAACCATGCTGTCCAACAAAGGAAGCTTCTCCCTTTCCTTTGTTCTCTTTCCATTTTTCACTATTTTATAATAACATGAAAATAATCAAACAAATTCATGTCCAAAAAAACACAACACCAAAGATATATCAAATTTTGCATTAAACAATGTGTGGTTTTGTTATGGCTTCAAAGCAAGAACCAAAGTTTCCTTTGAGACTTTTGGTTGACAAAGAAAAAAACCAAGTAGTTGTAGCTGAATCAAAAAGTGACTTAATAGACATTTTATTTAGTTTTCTCACACTTCCATTAGGAACCATCATAAGGCTACTCTCCAAAAATCAACATCATAATATTCATGATTATGATGATCAACCACAAGAGGAAAATATTGGTTGCATCAACAATCTTTACAAGAGTGTTGAAAATTTAAGTGATGGTGTTTTTTGGAACAATACATGCAAGGAAATGTTGCTTTGTCCAAGAAATTCTTGTGAGTCAGTTTGCAAGAATTTGAAGTTGAATTTGGATGATACTAAGCCTAAAAAGTACTTTATGTGTGGAAGGTGTTGTAGAGGAAGTGATTTGTTTTTGAGTACTTTTGATGGAGCTAGTTGTTCTTGTGGGAAATTGATGGACAAAGAAATGAAGTTGCATGGTGATTTTAGTGAAGAGGGTCATAATAATGAGGATGGTGTTTTTGTTAAGAAAGGAACTTTGTATTTGATTTTTAATGATTTGAAAGTGTTGCAAAACTCTCCTGGTAACTCTGTTCAGCAACTTATTCAACTTGGCTACAAAAATTTTAATAAGTTGACACAAATTTCCTTGAATGTTGGCTTGAATGAGGTATTCTTTCTTCTATAAATTTTCATTCATATTCCATGCTAAAATTTCTTTATACGATAGATGTAAGTTAAAAAAAATGCCGACTTTAGAGAGTAAAGTAAGTATTTTTTAATATTTATGAATATATCTGTTCTTAAAATTGCACACAAATATATACTATATTTTGAGATTCCTTATATTACATTTTAAATTGAATCTCAATTTAGAGGGGAAAAAATGTGTTCAAATGATTTTTATTAAATGCAAATGAATTTTTTTTAGGACTTATGTTTTTTTTTTTGATAAAAAATAACCTTCTTAAGTTCCATAATCTACTTGTAAGCTTGTGTATGGTAAAGATATGTGAAATAAGTTTTAGAAAATAATATGAAAATTTTCTAGTTTAATAATGTATTTATTCCTATTTTTACTTTTCAGATTTTGCACTTACTAAAGCAATCATTAATCTCCAAATCTCCTCTTACTGATGTATTTTTGGCAAATGGAGAATTTAAAAGGATGTACACTTTCTCACCAAAACAAGGACCAAAAATTGAAAATTGGACTAATATAAAACTCAAGGTAATGGTGAGAAAATCAAAGAAAAAGATACTATATGCTGAAGCAGAGGGAGATTTTATTGATTTTCTATTTAGTTTCCTCACAACACCTATTGGATCTATTCTAAAGCAATTGAATGGAAATTTTTCTATTGGAAGCATAGATAACTTGCACAAAAGTGTGAAAGAATTCAATCCTTCATGGTTCATAAGTCCTTTAGGTAATCCTTTACCAAATCCAAAAGTGGCTTCTCAATTTGGATGTATGAAGCAACCATTAAAAAATCTTTGTGAAGAATATAATCATACTTATTGGTATGGTAAAGGTGTGGTTAAAAATCATATATGTTATTCAAATGTGAATGGAGTGATTTCAAAGGACAAAAGTTTGATAAAAAATCCAATAGCCATGAAGGTTTTTGATCCAAGATCACCTTTTGGCAAAATTGAATATGCTTTGGGATTTGTTAAGAGACCATCATTATTTGTTGTGTGGGATGATTTGCATGTGACACCATTTGCAAATACTTCTAGCATTTCATTTTTGCACAAGATGAATGTACCATTGGATGATTTGGAGGAGCATATAGTTAGCATTGGAGAGATAGAGGTAACAATCATCCTCAATTAATTTTTGTTTAAATTACATTTTGGGTACTTTAAGTTAATTTTATGTTTCACTTTGATACTTTACATCAAACATTTTTATTCATTAAGTTGTAAAAGTTAGATATTTTGGTCCCTTAAGCTTAACTGTTAGACATTATTAGAAAAGAACAAAATGTATAATGTTTGTAACTTAAAAGATCAAAGTGTTTAATATTTATAACTTAAGTGACTAAAATAAAATGAAAATAATTTGAGGGATTAAAATGTCTAATTTGATAACTTAAAGGATCAAAATAGAACAAACAAAACTTAAAAATAATTTAAGGGATCAAAATGACAATTTAGCCTTAATTTCATTTGTCATGCAAATCTTGATGCTTGGAAGTATAATAATTATATCAATGAGTTAACTAAGAATTAGTTTTGGTCTAATGATCAATTTTGAAATAACCATTGATATTGCTATATTATTGTTAAACATTGATTTTTGTCTTTAAATTTGTGAGAGGATGTTACAATAGTACATAAATGTGTTGAAAATACTTTAATATGCTTTTTGTTAGTAATTTTGATTCTCAAGTGTCTTTGGTTAATTAATTTAATTTTTGAATATGTCTTTCTTTAATTAATATGATCTATAAAGTACTAATAAAAGAGACAATTAAAAATGTGTTTATAATTTCAATATATTCAAGAACTATAAAAACAATGTTTAATATATTTAAATATCAAAATAACTATTCATTCTGAATTATTATAAAATATTAATCATACTAACTCATAATAATCGTTGATAATATATAGTAAAACTAAGTGGCCCTTCCTATATAATGATTTTAATTATCTCTATATTGTTAGGCACTGAACCTATTGGGAGCTTCTTTGACTTCTTCCAAAGATGTTTTGACAGAAGGCTTGTTCCATCACCTAAAGAAGTCAAAGGAAGAAGCTACAACTTGAACACTTGTCTAGATGTTGATAAGAGGAAGACTAATATATATATACCCAGCAAATAGTTTCATTTCATAATTATGTTTCAACTATTTTGTTTCAAACTTGTATTGCTCTGTTTGTTAATGTAATTTATATACATGCATTTGTATGTTGCGATTATTTTTAATAAGTGGAAGTTTGGTTTCTTATGTAGGTTTATTTAAACATGATAAAGTCTTGACAATAATAAGCTCAATTGAGTAAAACAGCGTGAATGGATTGTAAGATACTATTAAAATAGAATATTAGACTTAATTATCTATACTCGATTATTATTATTATTATTATTATTATTATTATTATTATTATTATTATTATTATTATTATTGTGAAAGTCTATAGTGTTATTTTTAAATAAGACAAGAATAATACATTGTCTATTATGTCATATGACAAGAACTCATTGGTCATCATATAAGGTATTAAATAATCACCTAAATACATATATTAAAGTAACGTCGAAAGAAGCTTGATGAGAAGAGTGAAATGATGTTGCTTGTCGGATATCATCCTACCGGAGGCTACAAGTTGTTTGATGTGAGTAGTAAGAAGATCGTAATTAGTTGAGATGTGATCGTGGATGAGATACGACAGTTTGACAGTAGAAAAACTGCCATATCAGTTCGGGAAATCGATTTCTGCAACGAAAATCAACATCCTGGAGCAGCTGGAACTGTTTCTGGTGAGGTGGAAATCGATTTACCTCCAGGGGAAATCGATTTCCTGCAGGAAAATTGGAATTTTCAGCCTGCTGAAGGTGCTGTACAGCAACCTTTCAGAACCGAAACAGGTGAATCAAGTAGACGACCAACAAGGCAAAGAGGATTGCCTCAAAGACTTCGTGATTGTGAATTATTCTGAGATAGCGAGATCAACAATGAGGGTGATCTTATTCACTTCGCTCTAATGGCCGAATCCGAACCGGTGAATACGGAGGAGGCATTAAGCGATCCAAAGTGGATGTGTGCTATGAAGGAAGAGCTGGAATCAATTGAAAAAAAAAATACATGGATGTTGGTTGATTTACCGAAAGGTAAAAAGGCTATTGGTGTGAAATAGGTCTACAAAGTGAAAGCGAATCCGAAAGGTGAAATAATCAAGCATAAAGCTCGACTAGTTGCAAAGGGATTTTTGCAAAAGGAAGGGATAGATTTTGATAAGGTGTTCGCATCGGTAGCAAGGCATGAAACCATCCGGTTAGTTGTTGCGATAACTAATAACAACAGCTGGCCGTTATATCAAATGGACGTCAAATCAGAATTTTTGAATGGTCCACTTGATGAGGAGGTCTATGTTGGACAGTCACCTGGTTTTGTGATTCAAAATCAAGAGGCAAGGGTCTACAAGTTAAGGAATGCACTCTATGGTTTGAAACAAGCTCCAAGAGCTTAGAACAAACGCATAGATGGTTTTCTTATAGACATTGGTCTCAAGAAGTGCATATCCGAACATGGTGTTTATGTGAAGTCGGATGCAAGCGAAGGAGTAATCATACTTTGTCTTTATGTGGACGATTTATTGATTACGGGCAGCTGCGAAAGTTACATTTCAAAGTTCAAAGAAGAGCTTATGAGGGAGTTTGAAATGACAGATCTTGGCACAATGAAATACTTCTTAGGCATCGAATTCCAAAAGACAAAGTTGAGGCTGCTCATGCATCAAAAGAGGTATGCAATGGAGATCTTGAAGAGGTGTGATATGGAGCATTGCAATGCTGCCACAACACCAGCTGAGGCACGTTTACAGCTGTCCAAGAGTGAAGATGAGCAAGATGTGGATTCTACTCAATACCGGAGATTGATAGGATCATTGCGTTACTTGTGCAATACGCGACCAAATTTAGCGTTTAGCGTCAGTATTGCAAGTAGGTTCATGGCAGCGGTTTAGAGGATACTTAGATATGTGAAAGGTACTTTTGGCTGTGGAATTTTATTTCCTGCAAATGACATGGGCAAAAGTTGTGAATTACTCGGATACACCGACTCTAATTGGTACGGAGATAAGGACGATCGGAAATCAATGGTCGGTTATGTCTTTATGTTCGGAGGGGCACCAATGTCTTGGTGTTCTAGAAAGGAGCCGATGGTTGCTCTCTCTTCCTGCGAGGTGGAGTATATCGCAGATTCGTTATGTGCATGCCAAGCTGTGTGGCTAGTGAACCTGCTGCGTGAGCTGGACAGCAACACGAAAGGAGCTATTTTGCTGTTGATGGACAATGTTTCAGCCATCAACCTTGCTAAGAATCCCATAGCACATGGGAGGGGCAAGCATATTGAGATGAGGTTTCACTATTTGAGGGAATTAGTGAGTTTCAGACAGTTACGTTTGGGGTACTGCAGAAGCGAAGAACAAGCTGCAGACTTGTTGACGAAAGGCGTTACGAATGAGGCTTTCAAGAAACTTGTGATGAAGCTAGGCATGAAGAATATGGAGCATTTGAATTAAGGTGGTGTATTGGAAGTGATATATAATTCAAATGTAGTTTAGTGGCTTTAGGAAGCGTTTCGTAAAAGAGCTTATTTGGAAAAGCTGTTTTTGGAAATTTTCTGAGACAAAAATAGTTTTTTCTGTTTGGGCCACTTGTTTGGTTCCACATTGTACCCCATATAAATACCTTTGTGTGTATTTTTTGAAAAGAGATTTTTTTTAATGTCAATTTTGATACCATAGTGTAACAGAAAATAACAGAAAATACTCTCTTCCATAATCTCTCTCTTTTCTCCATCATCTTCTCAAAAAACCAAAGTTTTCAATTAGCAATTTTCACCATTGATTCACCCTCCACTCTTGATTGTGTTCCAACATTGGGTATCAAGAGCCTGGTTGAGATCCAATTTCCGCTGCAAACATGTCCGTTTCCAATGACAAAATTCCTACCAACCTTCCGATTCTTGATTCGAAGAATTATGACAAATGGTATAAACAAATGAAAGTTTTGTTTGGATATCAAGATGTTCTTGATATGATTACCGATGGCATTACTCCTCTTGATGAAGAGGCTACAACAGCTCAACAAGCGAAATTCAAGGAAGATAAGAAGAAAGACTACAAGGCCCTCTTCTTGATTCATTCTTGCGTCGATAGTGACAACTTCGAAAAGGTTGGCGATTGCGACTCGGGGAAGACAACTTGGGGTATCCTTGAGAAAGCTTATGCTGGTGCAGAGAAGGCGAAGGTGGTGAGGTTACAAACTCATAAGCGGCAATTTGAGTTACTTCAAATGGAAGACAAGGAAACGATTAACGATTACGTGACGCGTGTGACACGCTTGGAGAATCAAATGAAGTCGTGTGGTGAAGCCGTTTCCGAACAAAATTTTGTGTCAAAGGTATTGCATTCTTTAACACCAAGATTCGATAATATTGTGGTGGCGCTTGAGGAATCGAAGGATCTCAAGACGATGACGAAAGATGAACTTCAAAGTTCATTAGAAGCTCATGAACAAAGGATGGACGAAAGAGGAAACGATAAAGCCAAAGCGGAAGTTGCTTTGCAAGCCCGTTTCAACGAGAAGAATAAGAAATCGAAAGGGAAATGGCCTTCTAGAGGAAAGAAAAATTTCCAAAATTTTGATGAAAAAGAGTCACAAAGTTCAAGGAAAGGTGAGGGCAGTTCTAAAGGTAGTGGTCAAGGCAACTACAAGCCGTTCGACAAAAGTACCAAGAAGTGTTACAATTGTCAAAAGCTTGGGCATTTCGCAAGAGAGTGTAGAGCGAAACCAAGGGAGAATCATGCGGATGAGGCTAAGGTTGCTAGGCAAGACGTGGATTATGATAACACGGTTCTTGTGATGATCATGGAAGAGAACTACGTCATTAAAGAGGTGTTGGACAACAACTGTGACAAGAGGAAGTTGCTGGACAACAACTATTGCAGTGCATAAAAATCTGCAAAAACGCATTCAGAGAAAAGCGCAATGGTAACAGTTCGAGATGGAGTCCAAGGAAGAAATGAGTGGTACTTGGACTCAGGTTGTTCGACACATATGACAGGAAGAAATGATTGGTTCGTGAAGATCAATCAAGCCACACGAAGTAGAGTGAAATTCGCGGGTGATACGACATTAGCGGCCGACGGTGTCGGTGATGTTTTGACCATGAGAAGGGATGGTGGTCATTCCTTGATCAAAGATGTATTGTACATTCCAGGAATCGAGTGTAATCTCTTGAGTATTGGCCAATTGCTTGAGAGGAATTACATGATTCGAACGGAAAACAAGGTTTTGCGCGTTTTGGACCAAAACGGTGTTTTGATCCTTAAGGCTCCTATGGCTGCCAATAGGACTTTCAAGATTGAGTTGGAAATCATGGAGCATAGGTGCTTAGCTACAGCGGCAAGTCGTGATGAATGGTTGTGGCACTACCGTCTTGGACACTTGAATTTTTGAGATCTCGACGCGTTGCAAAAGTATGAGATGGTGACCGGATTGCCTAGTATCAATGTTCTAGCTGAGATATGTGAAGAGTGTGTACAAGGGAAGCAACACAAGAATAGTTTCAGCAAAGATGCATGTTATAGGACCAAACATCATCTTGAGGTGGTGTATTCCGATGTGTGCGAACCGATGCAAGTCAGTTCGTATGGAGGTAATCGATACTTTGCCATATTTATCGATGGTTTTAGTAGGAAGTTGTGGATTTATCTCATAAAGAGGAAGGATGAGGTGTTTGAGGTGTTCAAACGATTTAAATCCATGGTTGAGCGGCAAAGCGGTCACAAACTCAAAATTCTCAAAACCGATGGCGGAAGCGAATTTACTTCGAGTAAATTTGGGAAGTATTGTGATGATGAGGGTATAGTGCGTGAGGTTGTACCACCCTATATGCCTCAGCAAAATGGCGTGACCGAGAGAAAAAATCGGACAATTATGAACATGGTGCGTAGCATGTTGAAAGGGAAGAATTTGCCGAAAGAGCTTTGGGGAGAAGTTGTTGCTACAGCCGCCTATGTGTTGAATAGGTGTCCAACAAAGAAGCTGGGAAAGGTGATTCCAAAAGAGGTATGGTCCGAATTCAAACTGAATTTGAGTCATTTGCGCATTTTCGGTTCGGTAGCATTTCGACATATTTCGGGACAACTTCGAAAGAAGCTTGATGAGAAGAGTGAAATGATGTTGCTTGTCGGATATCATCCTACTGGAGGCTACAAGTTGTTTGATGTGAGTAGCAAGAAGATCGTAATTAGTCGAGATGTGATCGTGGATGAGATACGACAGTTTGACAGTAGAAAAATTGCCATATCTGTTCGGGAAATCGATTTCTGCCACGAAAATCAACATCCTGGAGCTGCTGGAACTGTTTCTGGTGAGGTGGAAATCGATTTACCTCCAGGGGAATTCGATTTCCTGCAGGAAAATTGGAATTTTCAGCCTGCTGAAGGTGCTGTACAACAACCTTTCGGAACCGAAACAGGTGAATCAAGTAGACGACCAACAAGGCAAAGAGGATTGCCTCAAAGACTCCGTGATTGTGGATTATTCCGAGATAGCGAGATCAACAATGAGGGTGATCTTATTCACTTCACTCTAATGGTCGAATCCGAAACGATGAATACGGATGAGGCATAAAGCGATCCAAAGTGGATGTGGGCTATGAAGGAAGAGCTGGAATCAATTGAAAAGAACAATACATGGATGTTTGTTGATTTATCGAAAGGTAAAAAGACTATTGCTGTGAAATGGGTCTACAAAGTGAAAGCGAATCCGAAAGGTGAAATAATCAAGCATAAAGCTCAACTAGTTGCAAAGGGATTTTTGCAAAAGGAATGGATAGATTTTGATGAGGTGTTCGCACCGGTAGCAAGGCATGAAACCATCCGGTTAGTTGTTGCGATAGCTAATAACAACAGCTGGCCGTTATATCAAATGGACGTCAAATCGGCATTTTTGAATGGTCTACTTGATGAGGATGTCTACGTTGGACAGCCACCTGGTTTTGTGATTCAAAATCAAGAGGCAAGGGTCTACAAGTTAAGGAAGGCACTCTATGGTTTGAAACAAGCTTCAAGAGCTTGGAACAAACGCATATATGGTTTTCTTATAGACATTGGTCTCAAGAAGTGCGTATCCGAACATGGTGTTTATGTGAAGTCGGATGCAAGCGAATGAGTAATCATACTTTGTCTTTATGTGGACGATTAATTGATTAAAGGCAGCTGTGAAAGTTACATTTCAAAGTTCAAAGAAGAGCTTATGAGGGAGTTTGAAATGACTGATCTTGGCACAATGAAATACTTCTTAGGCATAGAATTCCAAAAGACAAAGTTGAGGCCGCTCATGCATCAAAAGAGGTATGCAATGGGGATCTTGAAGAGGACGATCGGAAATCAACGGTCGATTATGTCTTTATGTTCGGAGGGGCACCAATGTCTTGGTGTTCTAGAAAGGAGTCGGTGGTTGCTCTCTCTTCCTGCGAGGTGGAGTATATCGCAGCTTCGTTATGTGCATGCCAAGCTGTGTGGCAAGTGAACCTGCTGCGTGAGCTGGACAACAACACAAAATGAGCTGTTTTGCTGTTGATGGACAATGTTTCAGCCATCAACCTTGCTAAGAATCCCATAGCACATGGGAAGGGCAAGCATATTGAGATGAGGTTTCACTATTTGAGGGAATTAGTGAGTTTCGGACAGTTACGTTTGGGGTACTGCAGAAGCGAAGTACAAGTTGCAGACTTGATGACGAAAGGCGTTACGAATGAGGTTTTTGAAGAAACTTGCGATGAAGCTAGGCATGAAGAATGTGGAGCATTTGAGTTAAGGTGGTGTATTGGAAGTGATATATAATTCAAATGTAGTTTAGTGGCTTTAGGAAGCGTTTCGTAAAAGAGCTTATTTGGAAAAGCTGTTTTTGGAAATTTTCTGAGACAAAAATAGTTTTTTTCTGTTTGGGCCACTTGTTTGGTTCCATATTGTACCCCCATATAAATACATTTGTGTGTATTGTTTGAAAATAGATTTTTTTTAATGTCAATTTTGATACCATAGTGTAACAGAAAATAACAGAAAATACTCTCTTCCATAATCTCTCTCTTTTCTCCATCATCTTCTCAAAAAACCACAGTTTTCAATTATCGATTTTCATCATTGATTCACCTTCCACTCTTGATTGTGTTCCAACATGACGTGCTATAAAAATGTTGCACATTAAATTATTTGAGTGTCATAATAACGTGAAATCACTATAATTTGTTCATGACGAGTTTTTTGTTTTGAATTTTAGCCTTATATGCACCCTTTCTAGAAAATTTCTTATAAAATCATTCATCTCATAAGTGTTTAGGTCAAATGCACTTAATTAATACAATATTCGAACTACCAAAAAGAATATAAATATTATTCATATAAATTGTATATCCCACATTTTTGAACACACAACACATTTTCCAACACAATTTGTGCCGAGCCATATTAACAACACTTTATGTAATAATATTTCTCAACTAAATGGAGTTTCTAAGCAATCAATCTATAATTTTAAAAAGATTAATAGACCAAACATAAACATGAAATTTGTACAATAAAATGCCATAAATTTTAGTTTGCACATGTTAAACTCTATCCATGATAGAGAAATGATGACCTTTCCAACAGGCTAACTTAATTTTGATGTTATCTACAATAAGAATAAGGAGATTCACCCAAGACCATCCTTTGAAACGAGAAACTTCAAGATAATTGAAAGGAAGAGACCCAAGGAAGAGAACTTTCTGAGAAGTAAGAAAATTTAGATTAAGAGATACGAACAACTACATCAAGCATAACATAAATTAAGGAGTACACATAAAATAAATTTTTAGGCTCAGTCTTGTTGTGTTATCATTATTCTTGATTACCACTTATCAAGTATTTTAAAATGTTTTAATAGTATATCTCTTGAGAAATATATAAGAAAGTGATAAATTTAATTAACTTCAATTTAAGGTGATTTATGGGATCAATTTGAATTCTTAAGAGTTGTACTACTGAAATAAAAATGGATAAAATACTTAAAAATGACTTGCTATGTATACTATCCTTTAAACAAAATAAATTAGTTGGGTTCATAATTGGAGATGCTTTAAGTTACTTAAAGAATAATTTTCTTTTACAAAAAGATATGGTATCATTATTATTGTATTTATATATTATTTTTTTGAAATAAAATTATAACATAACAATTTGAATTGTTTTTCTTCTCTCTTTTAATTGTCCAATGGAAACACACTATATGCATGAAATTCTTGTTATACAAACATTTTTTTATTCACAAAATGCATTAATGTGAGTACAAGAGGTTCTCAAAACCCATTACACCGTAACTACAATATTCTAATACATTCAAAAGGGTTATTAAGCTAATAGGAGAATTGTAAACCACAACTTTTCTCATCCCTCAATATGAACCAGCCCCAAGAAAGTACTTTTATGTGAGCAATAATCCCTTCACATTTTTCAACAGATATTTTTTCAAACTTTTTCATTTTCAACTTAACTAATACTAGCATATACAAGTATTTGAGGTAATGCTGCACGTTCCAACATAAGGACAACATGGACATTCATAATCATATTCACATGCTGCAAAAAATGTTATGATGTAAAAAAGATTAAACAAGATTCATTAAAATTAAATGAAATATTATGTATAAGATAAAGAAGTAAATTATGGAGAGAAAAAACTCTTACCACTGACTTGAGATACAAATAGAATTAGAAAAAGAAAGAGAATCATAGCATATACAAACTTGATAATTTTATCCATATTTGATCACATGTGCATGTTACAAAAGAGGTCCGTTTGATCAATTTTAATAAGAAAAACTCATGATCTATGCCTACCTACATTAATTAATTAGTTTTTAACTCTTCTAGAGTTTCAAAAACATTTCGACATATAAAAAACATTATTAGTGTGTTTTAAGTACACTAATATTGCATGGTGTTTGTCTCTTTAGCTCATTAAATTGATCATTTAATTTTATTTTCACATACAAATGTTGTTGGACATATGTGTTCGTTCTTCAATTCTTCCTACCAATCTTTCATTAATATTATTTTTTCTTCTTAGCCTTTCATGATTAAACAATCAATGCGGTGCAAATAAGTACATATTTATGCATAAATTGATCGAAATGTGTTTTATAGGGACAGAGGCACTTATAATACTATGTATGCCCTCGTCCCTCGAGAAATTTAAAGGTCCGTTTCAATTAATATAATATAATTACGATCAATGACGGTTCTGAAAGTGTAATAGAAGAGTGACTTGATATAAACTCATATATATATATATATATATATATATATAGCATAGATTAAGTTACACTCTAACTAACACTAAGTGTTACGTATATTTAATAACACTGTGTTCTGATGAATATTTTTCAAAATCAAGCATTGGATTAAAAATTACTATCATATACTTCATTCCTTTCATATTGAAAGTTGTTTAAAGTTTTTATACATGTATTACGAAATGAAATAATTAGAATAAAGGAATAATTTATTTTATTAAACTATTAATTTTAATTATTGGTGAATTTTTTGCTATTATCAATATAAAGTATAACAATTTTTGTTAGTTTTGGATATAGTAATTATTAAAGGATAATATAGAAAAAAATAATTAAATTTGCATTGAGAATAACATTAATTTTGAGACAATTTTTTATTTTTGCTAAAGTGATACTTGCTGCGAGATGAAGGAAGTAAATCATATTTATAAATTTTGATATTAACTCATTATAGATTGTTAAAATTTATATATATTTAATTGAACAGTTTTTGAAAACTATTTATGCGATACGATATTATTGAATGAATGTAATTATTTGGTGTATAATTTGATATTTCCTTTATTTATATATATATATATATATATATATATATAATGAATGCACAACTAAACATAAATAAGGAAGAGTGAAAACTTTTGAAAGAAAACAATTAAAATGAAGATGATCAATGTAATGAAACTCAATGCTCTGATAATATAGATAGTAATGAAAACATATTTTTGTTTTTTCTAATGAACAACCTAATTAAACTATCTCATTAGACATTTATGATACAAGAATATGAAATTACCTTAAGTGACTTGAGAGAAAAATTGGTAAAAAAAAAAAGATATATGAAAAATTATTAGTCTTAAGGATATTTATGAT
>NC_021165.2:30993127-31031139 GCF_000331145.2 Cicer arietinum | reverse complement strand
CCCTCTTTATATATATATATATATATATATATATATATATATATATATATATATATTAATTATTTATATTTATTTTATAAATAATCAATATATTTTAATATTTTGAAACCCTTATTCTAACTATAGAGGTATTTTTTTTACAGGAACTATAGAGGTGTTAAGAATGAGTATATTTGGTTTGGGTGGATATTTAAATTACATAAAAATGAGTTTCGTTATTTTTTTGTTTACATGCATCCCCCTGCTAAAAAAGAAACATTATTATCAATGCATAAATTATTATTATCCAAAAAGTTACCCTTGTTTCAGCAAATAAACCCAAAAATTGTAATGGGTAGTTGAACTTGAACCATGAAGCTAAATAAAAAAGACAAGACCACAAAAAAGCAAAATTTTGAAGACATTTTCAGTAATAAAAGGAACAAATAAACAATAGTAAATTATTTCCACGTAGATATACATCTAGGAAGAGACGATTGTGATGACGATGAGAATCAACATTATGAGAAATACCTGAGAGTTATTTATGATTTAAGAGATTGTGCCAAAGTGAGATTTTCGACGATATGTCAATGTTTGTTAATATAGAAGTCCTTTGGAAGATTTCTATCCTATCCTATAGACAAAAACATTACAAATCTTATACAAAAATGAAAAATAAAACATAAGTAAACCTTGATTTCAATAAAGAAAATCATTGAGATCACAACAAATAATAATCACATAATTGAATTTGCAACACTAAACTATCATGATTAAATGAAGGGAACCTTGTTGTTTGTTGTTTGGCTTTTGGTTTTTGGATCACTATAGCTTACTCCTGTACTAGCATACACACAACATAACAATAGAATTATTATCTCTATTTGACATGAATGCACAACCATTGGACATTCTGATGGACTATTGATAATATCATCCACTTGATCACATGAAAAAGATGAAAGGACAACATCTACTTGTTGAATGTGTGGTGATACGTCTCTTATATTTTCTCAAAATAAAAATGTAAAAAAATTATAATATATGGATAAATATTATAAAGTTAAATATATTAATTTTTATATTTATAGACAATAAAAATATATTTAATCTAATATTATAATACACATAATAATTTACTGTATAAATTACAAGAGTATCATTTAACGTGAGTTTATCATTTATATAATATCAATTTGATCTATAAATCACAAACCCTGCATACCCGTGCAAACATACGGCTAGAATCAAAAATCAAAATCCTCGTATTAAAAAATAAATTATAGGTTTATCAAACCCATTAAAGATCTAAACCACATATGAAATAAACACACGTAAATTCATCTAATTTGTTAGCACACAATTAAGCTGCAATTTCTTTGTCATAGTAATAAAAAAAAATTAAAGAAATTTAAATTATTAAAATTTACCTTTGTGTGGATTGGCAGATGGCACATCAGTATTATTTTAATAAAAAGTAAAAAAATGATTAATTTATGCAAGTTTTAAAAGATAAATAGTTTATATAACGAGAAGAAAAAAAAAAGATAAAAGACTTAAATGTTAAAATAAAATAAAATAAAATAAAGTTTTAATTTTGTTTACATATCAATATTACTTAGGATATATTTGGTTCAATGAATAAGAGGGGAGAGGAAGAATTTTAATTGAAGAGTGGAGTTTTAATGTTTTTGTATTTGGTTCAAGGGGATGAGAGATATTTTAAATAGTTTTTTAGTTGGGTTGGTTCTCTCTGCCTCCCCTCTAAATCTCTCAAAATAGAAGTAGAGCAAAATGATATTTTGGCTCTCTCTCCTCCCCTCTTAAAAAATGAACCAAACACAAACATAAAAATATCATCTTACCTCCACTCTCCTCCATATACTTTGAACCAATCGGACCTTAGAACACTTCTAATGGTGAACCAAATATGAGTTCTTTAAGTGGAGTTCATTGTGCCATGCCACATCATCTTTAGCAATTCACTTATTTTTTACTCTAGTGATATAACTCTTAAGAACTCATATTGCGTCCCACAAATATAACTCATATATTAATATTTTATATGTATTTAATTTTATTACAATAATTTCAATGTTTTAATTTGTATTAATATGAAATATTTTAATTAAAATAAAATCAGAAATAAAATTTTTATAACAATAATAAAAAATTAACATTAAATACATGACATAAATGATTGAAATGATAAAAATGTATAAATGATAATTAATAAAATTTAAATTGCGTTATTTTTTTAATCCAAAACGCTCTCAAATATTCTCCACTAATTCTGCTTGAAGCTTTTGATGACCTCGTTTTTCACGGATACATGTTTTCCTTCATAGTGTTGTTGCACGATTAGGACAAGGACCATTATGTGTTTTAAATGTTGAGATATCATTATTCACATTATGATAAGAGTAATAGAAAAGCACCATCATATGTGTGTCGTTCGTATTCAACGATCATGTTATTGCAATATGATGCATGCATATATTGTATGCTTGAGGGTTTCCGTTTGCCAAACACGCATTAGACCACATATAATTGCAAATCTAGATTGGAGTACTCAAAATGCTCATTGCTCCTCCTTTCTTGTTGATTCTTTACGCCAGACAAATAGTTTTCCCTTCACTCCTTGTAGCTTTGGAAGTTTCTAGACAAATGTAGCCCACACGAGATAGATGTAAGTTGAAAGATAGTACCACATATTAATGGAGTTTTATTAATTATACAATTCACTTTTGGAGCTTGTCCTTCCAAAATATTATTTAACATATTTGACTAGTTTAGCACGTCAATGTCGTTGTTTGAATATGCAATGCCGAAAAATAAATGTCAAATCCACAAGTTTTGTGATGCCATTATTTCAAGCATATTCGTGGGTTTACCGTGATCACCTCAACAAAAATGGGTTTTATGGGCAACCAAAAAGTTTTTCCTTTACCAATACACATAATCAATATAATCTAACGTAGCTGGAAAGTCATGTGCTTCTCTTATTTGCAATAGGCGATCAACATCATTGTTGTTGGGCCTTCTCAAATATTCAATTCCAAATATTTCGCTCACGCCCCTTACATATCTCTCTAAGCACTCAATTGCAATGATTTTATCAATTCGAACATATTCATCTACACTATCACCTGAAGTTCGATATGCCAATTGAAGGTGCAAACACAAGAAATGGGGTTGAATTGTATTTTTCAAAGTTGACAACTTTTTGATAATTTATAAATAAATAAATAAATAAACTACTTTGGTTTTGGTGACTTACTTGGAGTATAAGCAATCAAATTAAGAGATAGAAAGCAATGAATGCATAAATAATTTGACACGTAGATTTATCCTAGTTCACCACTATCTTGGCTACATCAAGTCCCATCATTCAGAAGACTTTAATCCACTAATTCAAATACCATGAGTTACAAAGCACCTGATCCTCCAAGTCAGTATTCCCAAACAGGCTGACAACCCCATACTTTTGAGGAACTAACCACCTTGACCCTACAAGTCAAGTCTTCTCCTAACAACCCTAGATTGAAGAAGAAACTAAACCACTATCGAGTTGAATACAAAAGATTGGAACTTGAGTAGTTGTTTCTAACAAAGTTGATAATAATAAATTAATAATAACTCTCACACTCTAAAAAAACACTTAGAAAATAATTCTAACATGAACAAGTGTTTCTCTCTTTGAACTCTAAGAAGAATTGAGAACTTTGAGCTTGAGTTGCTATTTTATGTTTTTCGATGTTTTTCTCCTCCAGCATTGAGTGTCTATTTATAGTGAAAATTTTGGCTTCAATTTAGTCCTTGTTTAATTTTGAATTGTATCTTGTTCAAATTGAGTTTGTAAATTCTTCATATTGATTATGTTCCTATTTTGTGTAGATTGAGTTTGCAAATTCTTCATATTCATCAAATGTTGATCAAATATTCTTCAAATCTTGACCATGTCTTCTTTTCAACTTGGTCAAAGATTTCTTCAATTATAAATATGAATCAAATCTTATTTTAGATTTTCATCAATTATAAATTTGAATCAAATCTTATTTTAGATTTTCTTCAAAAACATGAATCTTCTTTCATACTATTTGAAGTCAAATATATTGTTTTAATAAAATACGTTTTTTAATATCAAAACTCTAAATGTAAAACCAATTTGGTTCCAACACCAATACTTGAATAGTAACAATACATTTCTGCAATGGTGAAATATCTATTTTACTAGTTGTGTCGACCCTCGTTAGGAAATACTCACCATGATTTCCAAGGCCTATTACAATTCAAAGAAACATATGTCGCATTTGAATCTTTGTTAGAATTGAGCACATGTGTATACTGGATTTGCAAAGAAAGTTTATAATTGAATAGTCAAGTGTTTCCTTTTTCACTATTTCGATCTAGCATTGTTCTTCTTCATTAAGGCCTAGTATAACTATTGGATTGTCGTTGCTTCTCAATCATTCACTACAAGGATAACCTAAATTTGTGGCGGACAAATACCCCTACAAAGGGTAAAACAGTCACAAATGTCTCATTTATGGCAGTCTCATGCAATCACGATTAAGCTAGTCACAACCATTTGTTACGGCCAAACCAATCACTAAACCGTAAAGCCTAAATTTGTGGCGGACAACCTACAAAGGGGAAAACGGTCACAAATGTCGCATTTATGGCAATCTCAAGCAATCACAATTAAACTAGTCACAACCATTTGTTGCAGCCAAACCAATCACTATATAGAAATTTGGTTGGATTTTGTGAGGGAAAATCTCGTCACATATTTATGGCGGAAAAAGTCCCTAGTAATGTTTGGTGGCAAAGGCTGTTTGCAGCATTGACAAAAAAACAAACTGCTACAAAATGTGTTGTCAGACAAAAAAAAATTAATTTGTGGCCGTTTTGGCCACCACAAATGAGTAACTTTATTAAAAAAATTTAATAAATAAGATATTAATATTAAAAAATATAATATGTATAAAAAATTAATATTAATATAATTTAAAAAATAAAAAATAATTTTAAAAAATAAAATTTATATAAAAATGAATATATAATTTTAATATTAATTAAATTGTCAATACTTAATTAAATTTATATTACTACAAAAATGAAACACTTTAAAATAAAATAAAAATATATCATAAAAAAACACTTCATAATTAAACAATAATATTTAAATTATTCAAAACCAAAAATAAAAATAGAAAAATTATTCAAAATTAAAACAAATATATCAATCATCAATATAATTCCTCTCATTAGCTTTGCTCCCTCCATCATCATTATATGATGGAATATTAGCCGACTAAAAAAGTCTTTCAAAAGTAAGTGATCATGACATCGTGTTTTCAAATTGGATGACATCTTCAAGTACACCACTACTAGTCGACGGTGCCTTAGCTGATTATGGCTTATTTATGTCTGGTCTGCTCAAGCTAGTTGGCATAGTTGGTTGATATGAAGTTTTATCAGCTAGAGGTTGTGGAAGTTGTTGTGAAAAAGATGACAGATACTGATAATTATTAAAAGATTGTTGTTGCTGGACGTCTGGCTACTATTGTTGCTATTGAGAGGAGTTTGGCAGTTGTAGTTGTTGCTGCTAGAATTGGAGGTCGATGCTGCTATTGGGAGTATTTTCTTTGTTGCTAGAACATTGGTTGTTGTTGTTGGAACAATGGTTGTTGTTGTTACCGCTGGAATACGAAGTTTTGAGGCTCCTTTTGTTGCTGCTAGAAGTTTGGAGGTCGTTGTTGCTGAAGCATGTAGTATTAGGAGTATTGTTGCAGTTACTGGAACGTTGGTGAGATGGAAATTGTTGTTGTTGAAACTTTTCTGCTGAGGCGGGAACTACTGGTAAAAAGCATGCGAAAATTGTTAAGATGAAATTGCTAATGTTGAAATTGCTGTTGTTGCACCGCTTCCAACTTTTGTTGCCATTTTGCATTTTAATTTTCAAATGTTGCTTGTATCATCTGTTGTGTTTTTTCTTCTTGCTTAACCATCCATTATTCCTGGAAGTGTTCAATGTCAACAATTGTCGATAGACAATGAGATCAATTCGTACTTGCATAAGAAGAATATTCAATCTGAATATATCTTGATTAAACTTTTACAAATGTGGACAATAAACTAACATCGTCCAACACACATCATTTGTACTTGCCACCATTGATTTGAATGACATATTTAGTCTCATATTGTTTCCTCACTAATGGACTAGCTCATTGAGCAGGCGGAATAGTCTCTTGATGATCATCTCATTCTTTCATGACTTGTTGAAGTTTTTCTTGTATAAAAAATAAATTAATAATATAGAGAATGTAGTTAAGGAAATATATATTAAGTATAAGAACTAATTACCTGAATCATATCTTAGAATTCATCTCTATACTCATTTATTATTTGAATCATATGTTAGAAATAATCGTTATACTCATTTATTTCATAATTAACATGAAGAAAACGATGTATCTCACCTTGAGTGTTGTCTCATCCAAGTTGTTTTTGCTAAAATATTAATTGTCAAGTTTAATTCGTGAAATTTAATTGAATAAATTAATAGATATATATTTATAATAATTACCATATAATATTTGATCTATCCAATAGACATCGAACCTCCCTTGTAAGTAGTAGTACCCCTCTCGGATGCTCTATTTGAAGGTGCAAATACAAGAATGAGGTTGAATTGTGTTTTTAAAAGTTGATAACTGTTTAATAATTTATAAATGAATAAAAAATTAGTTCAGTTTTGGTGACATACTTGGAGTAGAAGCAATCGATTTCAGAGGCAGCAAAAAAATGAAAGCATAAATAATTTGACACGTAGATTTAAATTGGTTCACCAATAACTTGGCTACGACCAATCCTCTCATTGATGAGGAAGTTTTTGTCTTCCGTGGGAATCGAACCCGGTACCTGGGAGATAAGTACCATCGTCCACTTATCGCCACTGTTAATCAAGACCTTCGTGTCCCTCATTTCCTCTCTGTAGGAAATTGCGGATTTTTTTTCCATATGTGAGAGTCGAACCCGATACCTGGGGGATAAGTATTATCGTCCACTCAGGAACCCTTGTTGTGCCACATCCTTTGAATTTTTCTGGATATGAAGGCAATCTCCTCTTCCTCTGAACTCATATTCTGATCATCTGAATCACTATCCTCTGATTCTGATGTTGCCTTTAGAACCTTCTTATGTTTGGATTTCAAGGCCATAGTCTTGTTCTTCTTCTTGGGATCATCTTCTTCAAGCTCAATTTCATGTGATCTGAGAGAGCTAATTAATTCTTCTAGCTTAAGAGTATTTAGATCCTTTGCTTCTTGAATGACAATAATCTTCTGTCTCCACTTGCTTGTCAGACTCCTAAGGATTTTCTTCACATGATCAACAATAGTATAACTCTTCTCAAGTACCTTTAGTGCTGAGACCGCGATCTGGAATTTGGAAAACATTGTTTCAATGTCTTCATCTTCTTCCATCTTGAACAACTCATACTTTTTGACACGGAGGTTGGCCTTTGCTACTTGAACTTGCTTGCTTCCTTCATGGGTCAGAATCAGACTATCATAAATACTCTTTATTGTCTCCTTGTTGGTGCACTTGTCAAATTTCTTAAAGGTGATTGCATTTATCATGAATGTTTAGTACTTATGATGCATCTTGTACATCTTCTTTTGATCATCATTCATCTCCTTTCTTGAAATTTCAATATCATAAGTATTCTTCAAAGAAATATAATCATCTTCCTCCAAGTCCAAAGTTCAAGATCTTGTCAAATATAGAAACTTCTTAGTTTGTCCTTCCAATACTTAAAACGCTCTCCATCAAACAAAGGTGGTATGTTGATGTTTCCTCCAACAACTTCTTCAGTGAATTCAAACATATAGAACCCTTGGATCTTTTCTCAAACACTATAAAGTGCTCAGCCTTGAGACCGAGCTCTGATGCTAATTAAAGGTGAAAATACGAGAATGGGGTTAAATTGTGTTTGCCAAAGTTGATAACTTTTTGATAATTTATAAATAAATAAATAAATAAAAAGCTAGTTCGATTTTGGTGACTTACTTGGAGTAGAAATAATCAGATTTAGAGGCAAAAAACAATGAAAGAATAAATTATTTGACACGTAAACTTATCTTGGTTCACCACAAACTTGACTACGTCCAGTCCCCTCATTCATAAGGCTTTAATCCACTAATTAAAATACCTTGAATTACAAAGCACCTAACCCTCCAAATCAGTCTGACAACTCCAGAATTTTAAGGAACTACCACCTTTACCCTACAAGCCAAGTCTTCTCCTAACAACCTGACAATCCCAGATTGAAGAAGGAACTAAACCACTATCGAATTGGACACAAAAGATTGGAACTTGAGTAGTTGCTTCTAACAAAGCTGATAATAGTAATAACTCTCACACTCTAAGTGTGCTTAAAAAAGATAGGAGAAAAAAAAAAATTTGTTATTTTGCTTAACAAGAATGTGATCTTGCATCTATCTCCTGGTGCGATGGAGAAATCAAAGCTACGTAGTTCTTGATATAAAATATTTGTGTGTTGGTTGCATTTAAAGAAATGTTTTTTGTTTTGAAAATTTGATGTGGTAAAAAAAAAGATTGTTGATATAATGAATAAAAAAGATTTCGAGTATGAGAAATTAATTTTGATGAGTGTGTTTGTTTAATGAGAAATTAATTTTGATGAGTGTGTTTGATGAGAAAGTTTAAGATCACAAAGTTATCAAAACTCAGGCGTCTTAAACTAAAACTAACAAGATGTTAATCTTAGTTAATTCTATATTATTTGTAAAAAGGAGATTATTATTACATTGAGATCTTCAAGTTGTCACACCTTAGGTTTCGTAAATATCTAAGATTAATAAGTTGTCATTTTTCGATCAATCTCACGTAAATATTTTTGTTTTTTTTTTTTTTTTATAGAAAAGAAGGAGTAAAATAGGATTGAATCTATAAAGACATCATTATTTTTTTTTGTGCAACAAAGAATAATAAAAGAAAATTAAAAGTGATCGAATGGATTTGGGTTGAGCACCCAACTAAAAAAAACATAACAAACCCAAATGGAAAAACGAAAAAGCTTAAATGTATCAATATGAATGACATAGAGTGATTGGTGCAGATGTGCTACATAGAGAGAAATATGGTTTTCAAATAAAGTGGAGTAAAGGAAGATAAAGTGAGAAAGAAATAAATCAATAATGGTGCAATGGTTTGTCAGAGTTGCATGCAAGCGGGGGGTCACGATGGCGGTTCGTGGTAGGGGGAATCAGTCGCCAGCAACACGACAACAATAACCTTTGTAGTGGTCGGCGATGGTTGTGTTTGAAAAAGGTTGAGATTTCTTTCCTTTCTGTTTCTTTTTTTAGAAAAATCCCCCCTCTCAAAAGTACTATGTTTATGTTTACATGTTTTTATTTTGACGAGGGAGCAGTAAGTTATTTGGAGTTCAAATGATTGTTACAGTGTATGGATGAGTGTGGGGAGAAAGAAGGTAAGAGCTGCAACACCCCCTTCTACATTTTTCTTTTCTGTTTCTTTTAGGCAAAAAAAATCTCACCTATTTGATTTTTTTTTTCAATTAGTAGTCTCAAATGATAAATCTTTGTGTCTATGAGATAAAATTTATTTCTAGTTTATTTATTTATTATTTTGTAGCATAAATAAAGCAACATCAGATAAAAAAGGAAAAAAGTGACTCATCTTTTTGATTGATTGCAAAAATGGTGAAGATGATCGCCTCATTGGTATAAAGGAAGCTGAAAAAAAGGGATGGGGGGCCTGCTGCAGCAAGAGGAAAAAGAGAAAGTTCACTATTATTATTTGATTTGATTTCTGTATTTGTTTATTATATTTTTGTTTTGATTATTTTTGGTTTCAAATGTAATGGAAACACTCATGCCAAATGTTGAATTAAACTTACTATTATTTATTTTTTTGGAATTATTTTTGATTGGCATGAAAAAATTAGGGTACTTCAACACTCCACTATTTATTGTTTCTATTCCTTCATTCTAAGATTTGGTATGAAATTTGTACCCATCACACAGTAGGTATGCCATTCTTTGAAGCTTCTACTCGGGTCTATAGATAAGTTTCTCAAATGGAGGTTGATAGGAGTTGGTTCTTGGAGATGTACTTGTTGTTGAAATTATAATGAGAAGTTTAAACGAATATTAGAAGATTGTCTTGATCTTCAAAATCCGTTGATAAATATATATATATATATATATATATATATATATATATATATATATATATATATATTGTTTCTTAAAATTAAAATAATATGCATTGTCGATATTAATTTAAATAAATAATTAAAGATTAAGAAATACAATATGTACTCGATGTATGAATTAATTTTAGTGCAGTTATATATATATATATATATATATATATATATATATATATATATATTGTTTCTTAAAATTAAAATAATATGCATTGTCGATATTAATTTAAATAAATAATTAAAGATTAAGAAATACAATATGTACTCGATGTATGAATTAATTTTAGTGCAGTTAATCAATACGTGAACATGTGTTGCATTAAATACTTTAATACTTGTGACAATGTGTTGTTATTGAAATAATAAGATTTAAAAGGTGTTGTTTCACATTGTAGTGAGATGAACAAATATATTTTATTATCTTTCAAATGGACACATCTATCATTACTGAACTGGTCCACAAAGTCTAGCTTGACTTACTAGATGCACCGATGGATGCTCTGTGGAATAAAAAAACCCAGGAGGAAATACTTTCTCCCACTTACATAGTATAATCGGAATGTCATTTTACATCTTGATGACTTACTCACTAGTAGAATTTTGCCTTTTTAAGTCAGTTAAAATGTACATTTTAAGTTGGTTTCGTGTTTGAGTTAACAACAAACGACTTAAAAAATATGTTGTTTTTTAACTTGTTTCATGAACCGACTTAACAGAGTTTCGTCATGTTAAGTCGATTCAGCTTAACCGACTTAAACATCATAAATTAAGTTCAATAAATCATCTTTTTAAGTCGAAATCTTTAATCAGCTGACTTAATAGATAGAGTTAAAATAATAATTTTTTATTTATAAATTTCTCATTTTGTTTTTATACTCCTGGTCCATACAATATTTTATATTAAATTTCAAATCAGAGTTTTGTACTTACAACCACAATTTTATATAACCGTCTAATAATCAAAATATACAATATTACATAATCATACAAAAGATATAGAGTACAAAGAAGATGTATCACATTTCCGCCTAATCTTGACAAGACGAAAAAAAAATTTAGATGTCCATTAACAACATTACAAAATCCCAATGTAACATATTCAATAGACATATATTAGCATTGTCATTTCTTTCAATTAATTTCAAAATAAAATCCACACAACGTTTTTAAACTTCTTTAATTTGATCCAGATGAAATGATCTCAAGTCACATATATGAACAAAAAAACAAACAATCAATATTGGCTCAATCCTAATTTTTTATCATACGAACATTAAAAAATACAATCAATAACAACTTATATTTTTTATCTTATAAATATAAAAAAACACAATCAATAACCTGTAAAAAAATTACGTACTTGCATCCATAAATCAACTATGTTACATTGTTCAACATATGTAACATGACATAGTAGTCACACTCATATATTTGTCATGTTTAACAAATCATCATGTCATATCCGTTTTGTATAACTATGACAAATCCCATAACAAATAAGATGATTTCTTATTTATTCAAAATGTAACCGGTTCCGTTGAAACATTAACAAGGACAATAAAACTTTCCTTCGTTTTTAGGAAGTTTTTTTAAGGCTAAATTACATTTGTGGTCCTTTAACTTAATTTCAGGTAACGTTTTAGTCCTTTATCTTTTTTTTTTCCCGACTTGGTCCTTTATTTTAATTTTAAGTGACAATTTGATATTTTATGTTTTAAAATTTCAACAATGATATCCTTTTTTATACAAAAATTAAAAAAAAAAATTCAATCAAAACTCATAAAATTAATTATATTCTTCAATATAATACAAATTTCATCAAATTCGTAACGCAAATCTTCAAATAAACTCATATTTTCATACTTTATTTGATATTTTTAGGAATAAAGGACTAAATCGGGAAAAAAAAGATAAATGACTAAAACGTTACCTGAAATTAAGTTAAAGGACCACAAATGTAATTTAACCTTTTTTTAAAAGCAAATTGTAAAAGTTTCTCGACACCTATACACTTCACTCAAACGATTAGTATTCATCTAACTACGCTCCATATCTACTTTTGTTTGTAAAAAATAAATAACCGTACATATTAAAGTAAAATAAAAACTAAACTATTTTATTATCTTTTACTTTTTTATCTATTGTTCTACAATGTCATATTCATATTAACTAATAGTAATCTAATAACAATGTACTATTTTGTTTTTTTTTTCCTTATTTTGATTATTGTTTTGCTTCCTATTATGTAAAATGGAACAGGTAAAATATGTAATTTAACTTGCTAATACAACTGATAAAATCTCGGTCCAAAACAATAATAAAGAGTCGTTAAAAAAAAATTGAATTTGGCATATCATTTTTTATTTTTTTTAACTTTTTTCTCGTAATATATATCTCTCCCTCAAATAATATTTTATTATGATAAAACACTAAGTGCACGACATGTTTTATATTGTTTACAGTTGCCTTTAGATTAATTATCAACATAACCGTGTTTTAAATATTTACAAAATTGTCACCGCCTTGTTTTATTAAGTCGTTTATTCAAGTAATCGAGTTAAACACAAAGAAAGAGAGATATATTCATTTTTTTTTATCTTAAATTGGTCGCTAATATAACCATATTAAACGCGTTTCATCTGTTTACAAATTGACACCACCTTGTTTTCTTAACTCACGTAGGCAACCGACTTAAGCATACCTCCGCCTCACTTATTAAGTCTGGTGGCACATAAACGACTTAACTCACTGTATTAAAAACTCAATTTTCTACTAGTGACTTCAGTTAGTGGGTTCAATACATGTGTCGACAAAGAACTGAAGGCAATAAGAGGTAAACACTTTATAAAAATATGACAATCATGACTTTTCATCCCATGCACCTTCTCATTTTCCACATTGAAACATTTTTTTAAATTAGAACAATAACCGCTAGACATCTTCAACTCTTTGATCAAAAAACAAACATGTTTGGCTTAACCAACAACAAATTTTAGAGTCTTCCCGATGTGCTTAACCAACAACAAATTTGGTCGTTTGCAATATAGACATCTGTCTTTCCTAGCTTTGTCACTATCTTTTGTGTTGCCCTTCACATTCATCACAGTGTTAGATATGTTGTCAAATAAATTTTTCTCGATATGAATAACATCGGGAATATGCCTCCAAAGGTTATTTTTTCAATATGGAAGATGCCAAAGAATACATCTTTTTAATCGAGTTGTGCCATTATCAATAACCTTGTTGTTTAGAAGTCACACAAACAACAACTTGTACATTTGGCATATCTTTTAATTTATTCCAAACTTGTTCCAATATCAATTTAAGAGGTGGTCCTAGAGTTTTTGCATAGCCCTTATAAGTGCAGTTTTATTCCTTCTAAAGGTGTGATTAGGAGGTAATAACTTATGATGTTTTCCCCTTGAATTTTAATGTAAACGCTTTAGTTTCTTCCATTCAAATAGGACAAGCCAAATTATCGTGTCCCATCTTGACAACATCGCATAAGTGGGGAAATGATTAATCAGCCACATCATAGCCGCTCTTATCATAAAATTTTGTTTTCGAGCAATATCATATTTCAAGACACTGATAAACTATAATTTATCTATCTTTAAATCTTTGTGTTAATAGGTTAATATGATGTTTTTAATTTGGTTTTAGTTCTATTTTGCTATCTTTTTGGTTTGTTTTGATTTCTAGGAGAAGTGAAGGAATAAGTGAAGAGTCTTGGTGCAAAGAGCCCTGAAGTCAAGTGGTGAAGTCATGGTACATTCAGATCAAGAAAATTGAAGAAAAAGTTAGTCCAAGCAAGAATTGTGGCGTTGTCGTAATGGCAATATTGTCATAATAATTGAACAAGGAGAAAAAAATGAACATTTGCCACTCTAACGCAATAGAGTTTACTTCTTGGCCATTATGGCCGTAATGTGCTCAGCTTCTACTGTTAAACCGTTTTTCTTCTATGAAATTCTGATGCTTTTCTATAATTAAGACCCATGAAGGCACCTAGGGCTATAAAAAGGGACAAAAATACTAAGTTTGACACAAATTCCTACTTACAATACTCTTGTTACTCTTGTTTTTGTTCTTGTAATTCTCTTAGCAAATTTCTAGTTTCAATATTAGTTAGTTTTTTCCTTTTTATATTGGTATTTTACAAATCCAATGTTTTTATATTTAAGTTTTGATTCTAGTATGATCATGTTTGAGTTGATCTCCCTTGTCTTTGGATTGTAGGATTTCAATGGATGGATCTTTAACAATTTATATTTCTTTCTTTTTGTCATGGATATTGATATTTTAATCCAATCTTAGTATGAACCAGGCTTGTACTTGGCTATCAAATTATGTATTGAAAAGTTAATTTGATATCTGACCCACAAAATTTGACAAGAGAATCAAATCATTAGAATATATTTTGGTTCTCTGGAAATCATGAAAGATATCTTCTCTTAATGGATTTTGCTAATATATCAATCATTAAAATTGATTGGTTATTAGTTTAAAAATACACATTTGCTCTTTGAAAGAAGACATTAGTTATAATTGTTTTATATGATTTTTAAGAGTTTAACACCAATAACTTAGAGAATATTAGTTTTATTATATCCATCATTGTGAAAAACTACAATCCCAAAGCTTTATTTTTATTGTAAATTTTAATAAAATATCACTATCAACTGTCGTCGTTTTAGCTAATCATCATAGTAAAGAGAGATTGATACTCATAACAAAATCCTTGATGGAATGATAATTTTTACTACGTGATATATAACAACACAATATTTAATAGTGAGAGTGTAATAATTATTGTATTATATTTAAAACCAAAGTAAAATATTTAACTGTAAAATTCGTTTCCAAAAACAAAGATTAGAATAATTATTGTATTATATAAAAATAATTTTGACACAACTGACCTACTAACAATCGAATAATTCACATAGGCGAAAAATAGTCACTACTATTTCAGATAAATAATTTTCATCGGAACAACATAATTCCAAAAAGAATGGATTAGGTAAAACCTTTAAATAAATCCCTAAGCTAATTTTGAATCTAATTGGGGATGATTGGGTACTAAGGACCCACGAATTGCATTAGGCGTCTTAGCTTCTGATCGCCAATCCAAATCATGCTCTGCCACGTCTTCATCATCTTTGCAAGTCTTGTGCAACTCAAAACTTTAGGAACCTCGGGTGTAAGACCAGTCCACAACAGTAACAGATGGTCACTGTCTAAAAGACTTTTTAGGTTCCCTAACTTCAAAAAGACTTTTTTTAGGTACTTTGGCAAAAGCGAATTTAATATCATTTTCAAAACACTTATGTCATACTTTAGGGTTGTGATGAATCTTCATCATATGCATATTTTCTATTGTTTTTCGTCTTATTTATCTTTTATTCATTAGTTAATTGAAGTAGTTATTTGATATATTTTGTTGATTTCAGTTCTTTGATTTAATGAAATGTTTATGTTCTTATGTCCTTGATTAAGTAGATATTTTTCATAGTTTTACGTTGTTACTTTGTTTTAGTGCAGTGCTGAACTTTTGTGAGAAATCAACATGTCCTATGTGGAGTATTTCAGCCATATCTAGAGTTATAAATGTCCAATTGGAGTCAAATCACATGCAAATGAAAGCTACGATCCATAGCTACAACATTCCTAAAGATATCAATACCAAATACAAATTCAAACGAGGAGGATAAATGCACTAAACGCCAGACAGAAGATGTTGTGTGCCTGAAGCGCATTTCAGCGCTGAAGCTTCTGCCATTTAGCGCCTGAAGCGCGCGACGCGCAGCAAAAGGCAAAAAAAACTCATTTTTCTCACTTTTTAGGCATCTTTTTGACTATCAGGAAGTTTGGAGACTTGTGCCCTACCGGAGAAACTCAGAAACGACTGTTATTAACACCATTGGAGGAGTTTTATCAAGAATCATTCATGAATCCTTCTTGTCATTCTTCTTTAATCTCTATCTTTTCTATCGCTGCCATGAGTTACTAAACCTTATTTGTGGGGGATGAGTGTAACAAGATGAAACCCTTATTTTTCTTATTTGATTTTTAGTTATATGATTGAGTTCTCTATGCTTAATGCTTTTTATTGCTTCTTCAACATTAAAATGTTCTACGATTCGTATTTTGAAACGGAAGTTGACTTTATGAATGCTTGAGATGAGAAATTTATGAATTTATAGTCTATGGATAGATGCGGGTCATGAAACCAATTAAATTAGTTGCAAAGGAAATAGTTTAAAAAGAGAATCCTTGTACGGTAAAACTTAATTCTAATAATAAATCCACTAAGGAATTAGGGGTTACTTTGGAATTAAAGATTTTGTCTCTAAGACATTAGGGCAAGAATAATAAAGAGAATCCGATAATAACTCAATAAAGGAATTCAGTAACTATGATCAAATTAGACACCAAGGTTGGATTCAAAGTGAAACTCATCCATGGCATTTTTCTTATTATAAAGGGTCAATTTTATTACTGTTGTTAATTTCAAATATTATTTCAATCAATTCAGAAACTTTTTGTTCAATTTTAGTAATTAAATATAACTCGAGAGTAAAATGCAATCCTTGAGTCCGACATTCGGTACTACCCTTTTATTATTACTTGCAACGATTAAGTACACTTATTGAAACGCTATCAAGTTTTGGCGTCGTTGTCGGGGATTGTCATATCACTATTGAATTTAATTTATTTACTTAATTGAAATATTTTGCTCTGCAAAAAAAAAATTTGCTTTTATTTTATTTTAATTTTGATAAAAAATTTATCTTTTAAAACTATTTTATTTTTACTTAATTATTTATTTTTCTTTATTTTAAAATTGTTCATTACTCACAATTTGTCTAACCTTGTATACGAGGCCAGTCCTCAGCTGAAATTTTCTTTGATCTAGAAATCGAAAAAGTCGCGAAAGAAAATCGAAAGGAGGTTCGAGAAAGGAGAGAAAGGGAAAGACAATTAGTAGTAGAAGAAGAGAATTTGGGGGATTTCTTCATAATTGCAGAAATGGCGGATCCACCACCACCTGAACGCAGCCTCAGCGAGTATGAGAATAAAAATAGAAACCGTGCGCTATTAGCTACCCATAACCCACCGGTTACAGTCCATAAGTTTTAAGTGAGCCCTACTCTATACCGAGAGTTGAAGGAGATTCATTTTGCCGATAAACATACAGAAGAAGCCAATAGACACCTCATGAACTTCTTTGAATTATGTGAAACAGTGAAAGTGGATGGTTGTTCTGAAGAAGGAAAGAGATTGAGATTATTTCCATTTTCATTGAAAGATTATGCTAAAGAGTGGCTTAACTCATTTCCTTCCAGTAGCGTCACCACGTGGGATGACCTTGAAGATAAGTTTTTGGAACAATATTTTCCCCCAGTTGTGTTCGTTAGAAAGAGGCAAGAGATTTCCAGTTACAAACTGAAAGAAGGAGAATCTTTTCCCGACACTTACAAGAGGTTCAAGAATTTACTAGCATGATGCCCCCATCATGCTTATACGACACCGCCCAAATGCAAATATTCTGTAATGGTTTGAGGCCTTGCACTAGAGTTATGTTGGAATGCTACAGTAAGGGGGTTCTTTGAATGTTATGGATGTTGGATTGGCTCAAGGTAGGTTGCTCTCAAAATAGATAGAAGATGTTATTGCCGCTGATATAAAGAAAGGGGATGATAGCTAATATACAACCCCAAGTGACCCCTGTCAAATTATTGAAACATACTAGTTGTGACTTTTTCTGAGGGAGCACATAAAAATGGAGCTTGTGAAGCACCAGATGAAGAGGATACATAAGAACTAGAATAGGTGATTTTTGTGCGTAAAAACGGGATGCAGAGCAATTCCTACTCTAGTACGTACAACCATGGTTGGAGATAACATCCAAATTTTTCTTGGAGAGATCAACAGGGTGGATCTCAAGGGCAACAAGGATCTCAAGCAAATCAAACTCCACCTCAAAAAGTTGCTTGGGAGAGTGTCATTGAGAAGTTAGTAATAAGCACAAGTTCTTTCATTGAAGAGTCAAGACCCATCCAAAAAAATCACTCTGCATCAATAAAGAATCTGGAGACCCAACTAGGTCAACTTGCTCAACAAATGGTACAAAGTGCACCTAGAAATTTTCCTAGTGACAGAATTTTGAATCCGCGAAATAATGTCAATGTAGTGACAACGAGAAGTGTCAAGGTAATTGAACAAGTACCACCTAAAGCCAAGCAGAGTAGAAGAACTTCAACTTCAATCCACTCAAAGGAAATGGTCATCCCTACATCAGTTGAGGATCACATCCCTCTTGAAAAGGAGGAAGAACCTGTGGTACAGAAAAAGGAGACACTGCCAAAACCAGAAATTCGACTTCCATTTTCTCAAAGATTAAAAAAGGAAGAAACTGAAAAGCAATTCGGTAAATTTCTTGATGTTTTTTAAAAATTGAAAATTAACATTCCTTTTGCAGAAGCACTAGAGTATATGCCGAAATACGCCAAGTTCATGAAGGAGATTATGTCAAAGAAAAGAAAAATTGGCGGCGAAATAGTGATGCTTACCGAAGAGTGTAGTGTTATCCTACAGAGGAAGCTGTCACCGAAGCTCATGGATCCTAGAAGCTTCTCTATCCCTTGTGTTATTGGAAATAGAACTTTTGGAAAGTCCCTTTGTGATCTTAGGGCTAGTGTAAGTCTTTTGCCTTTTTCCATATATAAAAAGCTAGGCATAGGAAGATTCAAACATAGACAACTAATGAAACACCCATAAGGAGTGATAGAAGATGTGTTAGTCAACGTGGATAAGTTTATTTTTCTAGTGGATTTCGTGGTACTAGACATGAAGGAGGACAATGACATTCCTTTGATTTTGGGGAGACCATTCTTAGCAACAGGTCGAGCTATGATTGATGTAGCGGATGACACCTTAACCTTAAAGGTAAATAAAGAAACTGTCACTTTCAATATTCTAAAAGACATGGAACATTCAAAAGAAACAAAAGGGTGAAACTGAACCGAGATCTTAGATGCAATAGTCCACAAAGAAATTGACCATCAAGCACCCATTTTTCCATTAGAAATAATGTCATGTCTACCCCTAGATGTTGTTAAAGAAAATGCAAATCCAAAGGTGAAAGTAGTTTTAGCCATGTTAGAAGTATCACCATCTTACTACCCCCGTTTCCCCACTAGATGTGATGAGTTGAAAGGGAATGAAGACGAGTCCTTAGAGAAAAAGAAAGGGACACCACAGATTGAACCTAAGCAGTTGGCTCCTTATTTGAAATATGTATTTCTGAGTGAGAAAGATAAGAATCCAGGCATCATTAGCGCAAGATTGAGTGATTTACAGAAGAGAAGTTGTTTAGAATTCTGCGGAAGGGAATAAGTCCGACTTTTTTGTATGCACAAAATCCTAATAGAAGATTGAACAGTGCTACGATGAAGGATCATTTCCCGCCCTTTCATTGCCCAGATACTTGAGCGGCTAGTTGGACATAAGTATTACTGCTTCTTAGATGGCTACTCGGGGTACAATCAGATAGATGTGGCCCCTGAGGATCAAGTGAAAACTGCATTTACATGTGCGTATGGGGTGTTTGCTTATCGACGAATGTCGTTTGGGCTGTGTAATGCACCTGCCACTTTTCAAAGGTGCATGATGTCCATATTCTCTTATATGATTGAGAAACATATCGAAGTATTTATAGACGACTTTTCTGTCTTTGGTTCGTCTTTTGATAATTGTTTGATTAATCTCTCTCTTGTATTAGAAAGGTGTGAAAAATCTAACTTGGTCCTAAATTGGGAAAAATGTCATTTTATGGTAAGAGAGGGAATTATGTTTGGCCACCGAATCTCCCACAAGGGGATCGAAGTTGACAAGGCCAAAGTTGAAGTTATTGAAAAACTTCACCCTCCTACTAACGAAAAAGGCATTTAAAGCTTTTTAGGCCACACTGGATTTTATAGGAGATTTATAAAAGATTTTTCTAAAGTTGCAAAACCAATTACAAACCTACTTGTGAAAGACACACCTTTCAATTTCAATGAGGATTGTTTGAATGCTTTTAACACTTTTGAAAAATAAGTTGATAATAGCTCCCATTATCACTGCACCTGACTGGTCACTACCTTTTGAAATCATGTGCGATGCAAGTGACAGTGCTGTTGGGCCAGTCCTTGGACAAAGAAAAGATGATTTGTTGCATGTAATCTCGTATGGTAGTCATGTTTTGAATCAGGCACAACACAATTATGCCACAACTGAAAAAGAATTATAAGATGTAGTTTATGCTTTTGATATATTTCGATCTTATTTATTAGGATTGAAAGTTATTGTTTACACTAATCATGTTGCCTTGAGGTATTTGTTTACTACTCAAATGGATTCTATTACTACAAGAGTTCGACAGTGAGATCCGAGATAAGAAGGGATAAGAGAACACTGTAGCTGACCACCTATCTCGATTGGAGAAAGTGGGGGAGAATGATGACATTAGACCGATTCGAGACCAATTCGCTGATGAGCACATGTTCGCAATTGCCAAGGCACCTTGGTTCATTGACTTTGCTAATTTTAAGGTAGGTGAGACAATTCCATCTGATTTCACCTACCAACAACGAAAGAAGTTTATCCATGATGCCAAATTCTATGTATGGGATGAACCCTTTCTGTACAAAATAGGAGTGGATGGGTTGTTGCGGAGGTGTGTGCCCAAGGAAGAGCAAGAAAAGGTATTGCGGCACTGCCACGACTCTGATTATGGGGGTCATTTCAGTGGGGATCGAACTGCAGCAAAAGTTCTCCAATCTGAACTATTCTCGCCTTCATTGTTTAAATATGCATTCAACTATGTGAAGAAGTGCGGTCAATGCCAGTGCACCAGTCACATTTCAAAACGGGATGAGATGCTTTAAAATCCTGTATTAGAAGTAGAAGTGTTCGATGTGTAGGGTATTGACTTCATCGGTCTATTCCCATGCTCATATGCAAAAGTTTATATTTTGGTGGCGGTCGATTATGTCTCAAAGTGGGTTGAAGCAGTTTCTACACCAACCAATGATTCGCAAAAGGTCATCACATTTCTCGATAAGAACATATCCGCGCATTTTAGCATGCCTTGAGCTTTGATTAATGACGAGGGCACTTACTTTCTAAATAGGAAAATGGAATACCTTCTAAGGAAGTATAATGTGCATCATATGGTGGCAACCCCATATCACCCACAAACTAGTGGGCAAGTTGAAGTATCCAACAGGCAGCTTAAGTGAATCCTTGAAAAGACAGTGAATGCTTCAAGAAAAGATTGCTCAACGAAAATTGATGATGCATTTTGGGCCTACCGAATAACTTTCAAGACCCCCTTGTTATGTCGCTGTATTAAATTGTGTATGGTAAAGCTTGTAACTTACCTCTTGAACTGGAGCATCGAGCATTTTAGGCGACAAAGTACATGAATTTCGACTTGGTCAAGGTAGATGAATCTAGAATCCTTCAGCTTCACGAGTTGGAGAAGTTCCGGAATTTTGCATATGAAAACACCAAGATATATAAAGAAAGAGCCAAGAAGTGGCATGACAAAAAAATCCAGTTCAACGAGTTCCAAGAAGGAGAATTAGTTCTTCTCTTCAACTCGAGATTAAAGTTGTTTCCAGGAAAACTAAAGTCAAGATGGTTGGGTCCTTTCAAAATAGTCAAGGTGCTTCCATACGGTGTGGTGGAGTTAAAGGATACACACTCAAACCGAAGATTCAAGGTGAATGGACAAAGGTTCAAACCTTACTTAGGGGGAGAGTAAAAAATTTCGATGGAGTCCATCAATCTAATCACCACTTGAAGAGTGGAATGCCAAGCTCAAGACATTAAACGAGCAATTATTGGGAGGCAACCCAAATTTGTATCCTTTGCACGTTTTTTTTTTCCATTTCATTTACATTTTAATTCCTTTAGTATTTTTTTTCATTATTAATTGCTAGTTGTATTCGCTCTTGATGTTATGTACACTCAAGTAACCAAAAGGTGTTTAGGGAGTGAAGTCCGTTGTGTCAATTAGGCCAATTCGCTCCTCAAGTGCGCCAATCTGCGCCTCAAGCGCATTTCACGCCGATGCAACTGTCGTTGCACATCTCAAGCACATTTCGCGCTGCACCAACGTTGTTTCGCGCCTCAAGCGCAGGGCACGCGCTTGAAGCATACTTCTTTTCTACTTGGGTTATAAAACCTTTGCCCCTTAATTTTTCCCCAAACCCTTCTCTCCCACAATAGTTAGTTGGTACATATACCTCTATTACTTCTCCAAGTCTAGTTTTCAGCTCAACAATGGTAAGTCTTCCTCACCTATCAAGCTTTCTTCCATTATCAAGTAAGTTTTCTAAAAGTGTTACTTTCAACTCCTTCTTGTGTTGCCTGATGAATGTGGCTTGTGTGAATTCGAATTTGTGTTAGTAGTAGATATTGTTCATTGATGCATGTGGGTTGTTTGAATTCGAATTTGTGTTAGTAGTAGAGATTGTTCATTGAAGCATGTGGGTTGTTTGAATTTGAATTTGTGTTAGTAGTAGATATTTTTCATTGAGGCATGTGGGTTGTTTGAATTCAAATTTGTGTTAGTAGTAGAGATTGTTCATTGATGCATGTGGGTTGTCTGAATTTGAATGTGTGTTAGTGGTAGAGATTGCTCACTTATTTCATGTTTTGCAATACAACTATTTGAGAAAATGACACAACCACTTTTGAATCTGAATTACCACAAAATCTTTAATGAACTCCAACTGTTTGAGAAATGACACATCCACTTTTGAATCTTAATTTATCAATGGTCAATCTATGGGCATTGTTATCATTCGAAATTTTGTTGTATAAATTCAAGGCAACTGATGAGGTTGTTTTGTCAAGGAGAGGCATGCTCAAACTAATTTTCTCTAACCTTGAGTATTTTGAATCCTGAATGTGCTTAATTTTTTTGCAGGACCTAATGGCAATCCAACATAAAGAAAAACACACTAAGGTCACAAATACATCTTCCTCCCAATCACACGATACTTTCTTATTCAAGATCATGGCAACGCAAGAGTTTCATGCCAAACTCCCCACAATCAAGAAGTTTGTGAGTGAGAAAAACTTTGCGCCGGAAGAAAATGAATTTATTGACATCCAGACGATGATTACGGCCAGAGGATGGGAGAAGCTGACCACATTTGTCACCAAAGCAAGCAAACCACTAGTAGTGGAATTCTTCTACAATGCCTCTGATATGAAGTCTGACAAACCAGTTCCACATAAGCAATATGTGAGTTATGTGAGGGGAAAAACTTTGCCCTTCACGCCTCAAGTCATAAATGAAATCTTTGGTCTACCAAACTATGAGGACTGCCGCTTTCAAGCAATGGAGGACGACATCATAAAAATAGACACTTGGGAGATCATACACATTTTATGCAAACCAAGCACAAATTGGGTACGAAATAGAGATGGCACACCTAGGAAACTGCGGTCGTTGGATCTCACTCCAATTGCAACAGCATGGAGTACCTTTGTTCATCATATGCTGCTGCCATGTTCAAATGTGTCAGAAATAACAATTTAGAGAGCATGTCTACTAGCTACTATCATAAAGGGTGACACAAGTAATGTAGGCATGTTACTAGCTAATGATCTTTGGGGGACATCAATTCTTGATCCTCCGACAGGCTACTTCAATCATGCTTCCTTGATAATAAAACTCTATGAACAAGTGAGAGTGTCACCTAAACCGGGTGAGAGAAATGGCGAAACATGTTGTCCCAATCACTGCTAAGTGGACAGAAAAACACTATATGTTTATAGCAGAACATCCTATGGTTCCACAAGCAGCGATATCGACGATAGAAAATACTGATCCATAGGGGCCACATGACCATCCTCAACATCCATCACAACTCTCCACCGAGGAAAGATTCGGCAGGCTGGAAACTATGATAGAACAATTGATGATTAATCAGCGAGATGGACATCCCAGAATAGAACTGGGGATGACAAATCTCTATCGAGCCTTTGCTTCACCTCAACAAACACCAGAAGACATGTGTAATTCTGATTTATTCTCACCTCACCAGTATATTGGCGACTATAGTGGTACCAAAGCGGATGACCTAAACAAGGCCCCTTGAATAACCCAACCGAGAGAAGTTTTCTTTCCTTTTTCTTTGTTTTTTTTCTCTCTTTATTTTAGTAGTCAAATTTTATGGTTTTTTTTTTTTCTCTTTCCTTTCACTAAATGTGTACTATGATGAAACAGGTGCAATAGCTCGCATTTGATCTTAACTTTATGATTGGGATTTTGAAATCTAAATTTTATTTCTTAGCTCATGTTATTGCTCAATTCGACAAATCTTACTAATGCATACATTTTTTATTACTAACTGGTTATAGAAGGCTAACATGCCATCAAATTTTTTCAAAACAAAATGTTAACTTTTCAGTGACATGCTTGGCACAATTTTGACATTTCATGCTCTCTCTTATAATCCTAGCTGTGAGCTTTAGGGTCTAAACACTTTGATGTGTGATTATCCAGACATGTGTTATCCCTTAAGAACTTGCACTAATTCTGACTTGCATCACTTGTAATTTATGCATACATTGATGCCATTTTATTTGTTCGTTTGAGCCTTTATAACTACCATATGCAAATGTTATCATTTCCTAGCCCCTTTGAGCCTTGCTCTTTTCTTTCGGTTACTAGCCACATTACAAACCAAAGACTTGACTTTAATTACATCACCTTACTTGGAGTTAGATAGGAACTTTTTTGTCTTGTCTTGGTAAAATTCTAAGTTTGGAGTTGCTCATGGGATAACAACTTTTTAAGTTTGGGGTGTTGATTCTCATAAACAAAATTAAAAAAAAAAGTTCAATTTGTGTACTTTGATAAATAACATCTTCTTGGTTCTTTTGTCAATGTTTGAGAATCTCCACAATGGAAATGTGAAGAAAAAAAAATGGTAGAGTAATTTGAAAATGTGTTCCTAACTCCAAGTAGTAAAGCCTACTATCCCAAAATGTTCTACCCTTACCTAAGTCACATCACATTAAAATCTTTCTTCTTGGTTCTTTTGTTGCACTGTGATTGCTAACTAGAATTTTTTCAAGCCTATGGAAGCGTGATGCATGTTCTAGGATTTTAGTGATAAATTCATGACCCTTGCTAAACACTTGAGAGAGAATTTTGGTGAGATTGTGTGAAGAGAGAGTTGAACTTGATGAATGAATTCTAAAGTGTACAAATTGTTTTTTTTTTTTTTTGTAAGCAACCCTGGAGCATGATGAATATTTTGTAGTAGCTGAGACTTTGAGAATTGAGTTTGATTTGATTTGAGAAATTGAGTTTAAGTTTTCTTCTAACTGTACCAAATATGAAATTAATTGTTGCTTAGGGACAAGCAATAGATTATGTTTGGGGTTGGGATGATTCTTCATCATATGCATATTTTTCATTGTTTTTAGTCTTATTTATCTTTTATTAATTAGTTAATTTAAGAAGTTATTGGATATATTTTGTTGATTTTAGTTCTTTTATTTAATGAAATGTTTATGTTCTTGATTAAGTAGAGATTTTTCGTTGTTTTACGTTGTTACTTTGTTTTAGTGCAGTGCTGAATTTTGGTGAGAAATCAACATGTCCGATGTGGAGTATTTATGTCATATCTAGAGCTGTGGATGTCCAATTGGAGTCAAACCAAGTGCAACTGAAAGCTAAGATTCATAGCTACAACTATTCAGAAGACACTGAAACCAACTTCGGACTCAAAAGAGGAGACAAATGCACTAAACATTAGACATAAGATGTTGTGTGCTTGAAGCGCGCCTGAAGCGCATTTCAACGTAGAACTTTCTGCCATTTTGCGCCTGAAGCGCACGACGCGCATCAGAACACATTAAAACTCTTTTTTCTCATTTTTTAGGCATCTTTTTTACTATAGGGAAGTTTGGAGACTTGTGCCCTAGCAAAAGAAACTAAGAAAACTGCTCTTAACACCATTGGAGGAGTTTTATCAAGAATCGTTCATGAATGCTTCTTGTAATTCTTCTTTAATCTCTATATTTTCTATCTCTGTCATGAGTAACTAAACCTTATTTGTTAGGGATGAATGTAACCAGATGAAACCCTTATTTTTCTGATTTGATTTCTAGTTATATGAATGAGTTTATTGAATTATTTTTCTCATCTCTGTGTTTAATTCTTTTTATTGCTTGATCAACATTAAAATGTTCTACAATTTGTATTTTGAAACGGAAGTGGACTTTAAGAATGTTTGAGATGAGAAATTCAGGAATTTGTAGTCTAGGGATATATGCTGGTCATGAAACCAATTAAATTAGTTGCAAAGGCAATAGTTTAAAAAGAGAATCTATGTACTGTAAGGCTTAATTCTAATCTTAAATCCACTAAGGAATTAAGGGTTACTTTGGAATTAAAGGTTCTGTCACTAAGTCATTATGGCAAGAATAATAAAGAGAATTTGGTAATAATTCAATAAAGGAATTATGTAACTTGGATCAATTTAGACACCAAGGTTTGATTCCAAGTGAAACTCATCCATGACATTTTTCTTATTATAAAGGATCAATTTTATTACTGTTGTTAATTTCAAATATTATTTTAATCAATTCAGAAACTTTTTGTTCAATTTTAGTAATTAAATACAACTCGATAGTAAAACGTAGTCCTTGAGTTCGACACTCGGTACTACCGTTTTATTATTACTTGCAACGATTCAGTACACTTACTGAAATGCTATCAATTACCTTTTAAAAAATTAACTTTGACATAGCCTAAATAAATTTGGATTTTATCCTTTTGAAATCACAAGTTACTTAATCATTTTAGTCTTTACAACTTTCTAAAACATTTCTAGGGTTTTTTCCCACTATATTCACTAAAAGATTTATTACTAAAACTCTTTTAAGGATAAACATCACAAAATATTTTCAACATTTAAATCCTTTATGAGATAAATCAACTACGCGCTTGTTATAAAATACAACTTATCATAATTATTTCCAAATCATTTTCCTTGTTATAAAATTTTCTTCCCACATAAACCCAAAAGTCGTCAATTTTTTTTCTTACAAAACACCAACCCTTGTACAGATTTTCCAAAGTTCCAACTTCATTATTTTTGTTAACATTTTCAAAGCCATAAAATTTTCAACAACACTAAAATTTTCAACAACACTTTAACTACATAAAATTTTCAACACTTTAACTAAAATTTTCTTTTAGATCCATTACTACCAGAAGTAGATCTATAACACTAACAACGGAAAAACAACATTTTAACATGGTTCATTTTTGAAAAAAAATACCTAAAAATGTTCAAAATCAAATTTTTATTTCAGATCTATATTTTATCACAACTTATAGATCTACAGAATTAACAAAAGGAATTTTCAAAACTCCAACTATATTTTTTTTTCAAAAACTCAGTCCACAAAATCAAATTATTCATAGCTTTTGTATAAGAAAAATGAAGGAAAAAAACAATTTCTCTTATACATTAAAAGCCTCATGGCCATGTTAGAGGAAAGGGAGGAAAATAAAAATTTTCATGACAAAAAAAATAGCAATAGGAAGAGGAGAGTCAAAGGAGAAAGATTGATTCACAAACCTTTAAGAGATAAATAATTTATTTGAAGGAATGAGAAGATTTTGCTAGGTTTTCACTACTAACTCAAGCAAGAACAAGAGAGAATGAAGAGCTTTTGTTTGTTTTTTGAGTGAGAAAGAAACAAATGAAGTGAAGTGAATGAGTGATGGTGGGGGACAAAAATTACATTAATTGGGGCAAAAACATTTCATTTACTTAACTTTTACTACATCACTCACACCCCTCCACATTGTTTATTGTAGGCCCAACAACCATCTTTATGATTATGTTGTTATAAACAATGTTTGATGGCCTTAAAGCCTGCAACTCCCCATGTAAGGATCGTAATGACTTCAGATTGAAAGACTACTCACTATGATCATATGAGAATCGCTAATGACACTTGCACAATAATTGTATAGCATTTTCATGGTGGGTCAATTCAATGTAAATATTATTCCTAATTGTTATACCTATGTGATTACTTGATATCTCTTATCCATCACATGTGAGATATGGTCATCTGTCTACTCACATAATAGTCTCGATGTATTATTGTCGTCCTAATTAACAATAATACTTTAATTATGGATGCTTTAATAATAGTGTTCTAATGTTCAATAGAGTCTCACTATCAAGTCACAATTAATAATCTATTAAGTGAAATATCTATTATAAGAATTTTATTATATCATATGGTTAATAACATAATAAATTGTGCCTTGTACTTATAAGAAAATTAGATATATATGATTTAAATCCATGATACAAATAATAATCTATATAAAATAGAATGGTGTTGGTCTTACACCAACAACCGCAATGCTCTGGCATAATGCGCAAAAAGGCCCCTCTATTGTGCTTAGAGGTAGGGAAGTGTGCCAACAAATGCACTATAGTGCAGTGGTTGTTGCAATGTGTTCTAACTCTTTCCTGCTGCACTCCAAACTTTAGTAAAAGGAATTTTGCACTATGAGAAGATCTTGTGTCTATAGTAACCCTTTGTAGCTTCCTAGGTGTTTGTTCCTCAATGTAACTAACCTAGAACATCAAAACAAGAAGAAAATACTATGTGAGTTTGACTTGTCAAAAAATGTTAGTAGCAAAACATCCAAACTGAATCAAAAATATTAAAATTCATTTTTCTTTAATAAAATGACTATAAAATCACAAGATAATAAATAAAAATTCAAATAAAACTAAAATAAAATGCTTAAAAACAAAAATCGATGAAGATTCATCAATAAACAACACTTTAAACAATATAAATCGAATTCATCATTGGAGATGTTTTAAGTCTACGAATAAAGATTTTTTTTACCACTAATTATTACAACATAACTAATTGAATTGTTTTTCATTTTTACTTTCTTTTATAATTGTCCAACGAAAGCACGCTTTATGCATGAAATTCTTATTATACACATTTTTTTATTAGCAAAATGCATTATTGTGAGTACAAACATAGGTGTGCAAAAATCATTAATTGGGTTATTAATTATGTCGAGTTGTATATAGGTGTGCATCTAGCAAAATATGATAGTGCTAATGAGATTTGAGATCACTTAAAACGTTTGTATGTTTAGTCTAACTTTGCAAAATATTATCAGTTGGAAAGTGATATTAGAACCCTTAAGCAGAACAATATGACCATTCAGGAATTCTATTCGGCAATGACTAGTTTGCGATATCAATTGGCTCTTTTGGAATCAACTGAGTTGAGAGCTGTCAAAGCGTATATTAATCAGAGAGAGGAGCAACGTCTAGTTTGGTTTCTGATGGCTCTTCGTGATGATTTTGAGGGCCGTCATGAGAGTATTTTGCATTGTTCCCCTCTTCCTAATGTTGAATCGGTAGTTAGTGAATTGTTGGCAGAAGAAATCAGACTTAAGACCCACTCTGCTGTGTCAGATAAGGGAATTCTCTAGGGAAAATCTCAAGTGAGAGTTGGGCTTGGTAATGATAAATGTGATTTTTGTAAAGAAAAATGTCATTAGAAAGCACATTGTCTGAAATTACAGAGAGTCCATTAGAAAGCACATTGTCTGTATACTCATTTGAGATTGCTTCCCAAACATTTGATATTGCAGAACAAATAAAAAAAAAACTTCTTGCCATTCCATCACTATAGAGTACAATGGCTACTTCTTTCTCAAACCAATCTCTGTTACTTGGTTGCTGTTCATGTTCAATTAGGATAGATATTTATTTACATCATCTAATTCTTATTTATTTTGTTAACATAGATATTTGTTTTCATACCAAGGAAACTAATTAGAGTTTGATACAAAATTGTAAAGCGTTTTCACATATGTTGGTGTTTTTGATTCACTATGCATTTATGGTTTGATATTAGGTACTGTGTTCAGTTTGATTGCTAAGTGAGTATGAAGTTTTATGCCATTTAATTATTTTTAACTCTTGCATTTTTTTAAACATTTTTATCTCATATCTGTACTCGTGGAGTTACACTAACATTTATTTGGTTGGGATTCATAAGGCTGTTGAATTCATTGTTTATAAGCTCACTTAACTCTTGCTTAATCATCTTAATAATACCAACGCATTTTACAAATGTAGTTGTTATTTAATAAGGAAATGTACACCGAAGTTTTATTTATTTAAATCAAGAGAGTATGAAATATGGTAGACTTTTATTGATCTGGTTTTAATACTCACATATGCTATTTGTTGCAGTCATTCCATTATAATTAGTTAATACTTACCTTTATGATTGGTTAATCACTTTCCATTATGATCCGTGGCTAATTTATGGTTTGATATTAGGTACTTTTAGAATAATGTATAAGTTACACTAGAATACAAGTGGAGTTTCTAACAGGATGAAAAAGATAACAATTTTCATAGTGAAAACTGAATTAGTGAATAAATATGTTTGTAAACCAAATAGGAGGATTTAAAACTCATTAAACCTGTGAAAGAAAATCAGCAGCTACGTGAGAAGGAATTGCATGTTTGTCTGCAATGACTAAAACTTTCAGAAATTGGGATGGTGTGGTGAGTTTGAGAGAACTAATGACTAATGACTAATGACTAATGACTAAAACTTCTGCAATGACTAAAACTTCAGAAATCAACAGCTACTTGAAACCATAGCTTCACTATTCTGCAAAAGATTTTGACGGAATTGAGAAATTGGGATGGTGTGGTGAGTCTGAGAGAACTAATGGAGATAAGAAATATAAAGAAAATGCCAGGATCTAGTTGGATTGGAAGCGAAAAGAGTGAAATATCAGAAAACGTGGTTGAATTAGAAGTTGTTTAAGGATTCTCTCTTGTGTTTGTGATATATCCAATTAGTTTATATATAGATCAAGATATATCCAAAAGTAGTATGTGCATTGCACAGTTACACAGATAAAAGCTCAATTTTGTTAGGATGTTTTCACTTTTTGGATGTTATTGATGCTTTGCAAGAATGTAAATATTTGAAGAAATTGGATACCTTGTTTTGAGTTATTTAATTTCATTTTGATATTTCAATGGGACTGAATGTTAAATCACTGCTACTAAAATTATTCTTGTTCAGTTCAGGTATTCTAAGTGATTTTTGTTCATAATTCCATATAATGTATTATTAAGTGAATAAAAGTTGTTTATTAATGTGAACTGTCACATGTATAGCACATGATTTGGGGATGTTTTACTTATGTGGTATAGCCTATGATTTTTGTGTGGACATTATTTTTCTAAGGATTGTGTGAAAATATATTTGAATTTTTACTCTCTTGTTAACACCTTTGTATGGTGTATTGTGACTTCAAGGGATTCTTTCTTGTTAACAGGACTTTCATTTGCTAACAGGACTTTCAATTTTGCAGCTGCTATTAGGACTTTCATTTGCTAATAGGAATTCCGGTTACAAGTCCCATTATATCCCTAATAGTTGGTAGTGAAGACGAAGCACTGCAAGTAAGCCGGTATGTTTCATTCCTTTACTTTCTTTCCCATCATTTTTGGTGCTCAATGAACTAAGTATCACATGAGTCTAGTTCAATTCATAAATAATAAAAAAAAAAGTGGTCCAAGCGGTTGAAATAAAAATTGTGATAGTAAATATTGAATGGGCAAAGCATGATTAATGTGTGTGTCAAAAAAGAGAAGTGAAAGTTGAAAACAGTTACCATATGTGGTAGAATAAAGGCCAGGGTCTGGACAATTGGAAACGACACAACATAACAAGAAGTTTTGTTTAATATATTTAATTAAAAAAACATTGTTTTTTGAGTCTGCACCATGTTTTTTTAGTCTGCACTGTTTTTTTAGGGAGTGTTTAAAAGATCGATGCTTTGGCTACATAATATATATGTCTAGCTATTAAACAACTTAAAAGATCGATAGATTGGAGGATGACTATTGTCCTATCACATTCGTGTCTGCTTTGGATTACTTGTGGGTGCTAAAAATGAGTTGATTTTCAATATTGTTTTTATCCTGATTGAAGTAATGAATTGTGGACGATTCTCAAGTTTGAAGGCCTCACACAGTGACACAGAGAGGGCCAACATATGCATAATGCATGCACAGTTATGTAATTGACCAATCTTTGACTCCATATTAAATATTCAATTCAATTTACTAAGCTATGAATGAGCTGGGGATACTGACGGATCAAACTACCCATGTGACTCTCATTTTGTTTTTCAATTTCTTAACAATTCTAAACCATATAATGTCAATTAATTTTATAAACTTCACTTTAGTTTAATATAAATTTATAAACTAGTTAATTTAGTGAGTTAGAATTTAAATTCTTTTTAAAAGAGATATTTATATTAGTATTTCATGATTTTCGAATAAGATTATTTCTGATAAAAGAAATTTTAGTAACAAAAATTATTAAATAGTTTTTTAAATATATTTACATAAATACAAATTGAAAGATAAGTTTAAGTGTAAAGTTAGAAATAATTTTAAATATAAAATCAATTTTAGTTAAATATAAATTCAATTCTAAAAGAAAAAATTGAGTTGGATTCGTTTAATTAATGAATAGTTTGCTATAATGAGACACATAAATGGTTTAATTTAAAGTTGAAGTGATGCATGTTATTCATATTGAAAATTGTGTTCTTGCAATAATTTGCTATAATGATACATTTGCATTTGCTTCCTTGTTTCAATAAATTGAGTCCTGATTTGATTTGAGTTGATTTTACTATACTATTCTATTTGATTTTATACTATATTATTCTATTTGATGTGAATTATCTATTTGATTTGATTTTACTATACTATTCTATTTTACATTATGTTAGCAGTTTCGTTGCTCCTCAATTCTTTGTTTGTCCTTCAAAGTATGGATGGCTACCACCCAGATTGTAGTTGGGTATATGATAGACTTTATGTTCAACGAGGGGGGTTCAAATCAGCATTTGCAAAAGGTGTTGAAGAGTTTATAACAAAGGCAATAAGTCGTAATCAGTTTGTAGAAGATGGTGGCATCAGATGTCCTTGTCACAATTGTATGTGTAGCGGTGTATTGTCTGCAAGTGAAGTCAAAATTCACTTGTATAGGTTTGGGTTCCAACCAAATTATTGGTATCGAACTCAGCATGGTGAAGAAGCCCCACATATTGACCCAGAAAATGTTCCAAGTAGTAGTGGATATATTGATAACGATGATCCATTTACGTTAATGCAACATATGGTCGATGATGCATTTGGTCCAACTTATGACTTCCAAAATATGGGTGATGAGGGCAACGAGGAAGAGATTAATGAAGAGCCTCCAAATGAGGATGCTCAAGACTTTTATGATTTGTTAACTGCTGCAAACAAACCCTTATATGAGGGGGCTTCTGATTCAAAACTTTCAATATGCGTGAAACTTTTAGCTTGCAAATCAAATTGGAATGTTCCGCAGAAATGTCTTGATTTCTTTGCAACCATGCTTGTAGATGTGTGTCCTTTTAAGGATTCACTTCCAAAAAATTTTTACCAAGCGAAAAAACTGGTGACAATGCTAGGATTGAAGTCTGAGAAAATTGATTGTTGTGTTAAAGGGTGCATGTTGTACTACAAAGAGAATAGTGCAGATATAGAGTGTAGGTTTTGTCATGAACCCCGATATGTTCCTCGTAAGCCTGGGATAGGTAACCACAAAGACATTCCAGTTAAGAGGATGTTCTATATGCCAATCACTCCTAGGTTAAAAAGATTGTATGCATCAACGGAAACTGCTGCCCAAATGAGATGGCATCAACATAATAGATCAAGTTCAGGCATTTTACGTCATCCATCTGATGGGGAAGCTTGGAATCATTTTGATGCAAGGTATCCAGACTTCGCAAATGAACCAAGAAATGTAAGGCTTGGGTTATGTTCTGATGGCTTCACGCCATACATTCAGGCATCTTCATCCCCATATTCTTGTTGGCCTGTTGTTGTGACCCCGTATAATCTCCCGCCTGAAATGTGCATGACTAAACCATTCATGTTTTTGACTTGTCTCATACCTGGACCATCTAACCCAAAAGCAAACATTGATGTGTATTTACAACCATTAATAGACGAGCTTCAACAATTGTGGAGTGAAGGGGCTTTGACTTATGATATTTCCATGAAACAAAACTTTGTAATGAGGGCAACCTTAATGTGGACAATTAACGATTTTCCTGCTTATGGCATGTTATCTGGATGGAGTACCCAAGGTAAGTTGGCATGTCCGGTATGTATGGATGGAAATAAGGCTTTTACTTTAAAATACGGTGGCAAAAATTCATGGTTTGATTGTCACCGTCGTTTCTTACCTCATAATCATGCATTTAGAAGAAGTAAAAAAGGGTTCCCTAAAAATAGGGTTGTGAAGGATGAACCTCCTCCAATATTGAATGGTGAAGAAGTTTGGGGTTTGGTTCACAATATTCCACGAGTGATAGATACTGCACATACTAAATTGTTTGGATATGGAGTTAGCCATAATTGGACTAAACGAAGCATATTTTGGGATCTTCCATACTGGAAAGATAATTTATTAAGGCATAATTTAGATGTCATGCACATAGAAAAAAACTTCTTTGATAATGTGTTTAACACTGTCATGAATATTAAGAACAAGACTAAGGACAACGAAAAAGCACGAATGGACTTGGCCATCATTTGCCAACCTAGCGACCTGGAGTTGGTTCCACATAACAATGGAAAAATGAAAAAACCTTAGGCAAATTATTGTCTTACGTCTAGTGAGGCAAAGAAAGTTTGTAAATGGATAAAGAAGCTTAAGATGCCAGATGGGTATGCTTCTAACTTGGCAAGATGTGCAGATGTTAATAGAAGACAAATGAATGGGATGAAAAGCCACGATTGTCATGTATTTATGGAGTGTTAGCTTCCATTTCCATTTAGTTCATTACCTGACCATGTGTGGAAACCATTAAAAAAATTAAGTCAATTCTTTAAGGGCTTGTGCAGCAATACCTTAAGACATGATGAATTGGTCAAATTGGGTGAAAATATTTCATTCATCATATGCAAACTTGAAAGAATCTTTCCACCAGGATTCTTTGATTCAATGGAGCATCTTCCAATTCACCTCCCGTATGAGGCAAAACTTGGTGGTCCAGTTCAATATCGATGGATGTATCCATTTGAAAGGTAATTTATATTCACCTTTAACGGGTTCATTTTTTTTCTAAATATTTCCACTTTTATTAAGTTATTGCTCTCACTTTTCCAGAATGATGGGTGATTTTAAGCGCACAGTGAAAAACAAGGCTAGAGTGGAAGGCTCAATATGTATGTCATACTTACATCGAGAGACAACATATTTTTGTTCCCACTATTTCAAAACAATCTCTTTGTTTAATAGAAGCCAACGTAATGAAGGTGCAAAATTAAATGATGTTGTCACAACAACACTGTCAATTAGCAATCAATTAGGACGTCCTAGTGGGAAGGCCCAAACACATTGGTTGAGTGATGCTGAAAGAAGGTCTGCTCATGTACACATCCTCATCAATTGCAACGAGGTCAAGCCATATATTGAGTAAGTAGTATGTAAGCACACACCCCACATAATTACCAAATACATGTAATAACAATTCTCTCATTATTGACAGCGCCTTTTTGCACTCTAATTCCATTCTTGAAGAAGATCCTATATCTCAAACTCGTATACATGGAGAATTCCCAGAATGGTTTCGTGCGTATGTAAGTGCTTTATTGAAGTCTGTTGCAAATAAATTAGAAATTCTCACCTAACTATTGTGAATATCATGTTTGTATAGGCCATTGACAAGGAAAATGGCGTGACTGACCCTAACTTTTTATCATTAGCTTGGGGTCCTAACTGAATGGTTAAAACTTGGCACAAGTATTACATTAATGGGTATAAATTTCACACAAAAGCTTGGTCTCAAGGTAAGAAAACCATAAATAGTGGAGTTTATGTGAAAGGGGTTACTGGAGGAGGGGAAGATGATTTCTATGGAGTCATCCAACATATCTTCGAGTTGGAGTATTACAAATTGCCTCACAAAGTAGCCTTGTTTTATTGCCAATGGTTTGATCCTAGACGGAACAGAGGAACCAAAGTTCATCCACAATATGATATTGTAGATATCAAGATGAATCGAAAATAAGATCTCTATGATCCCTTCATAATTGCACAAAAAGCTAGACAGGTGTATTATGTACCCTATCCTGAAATGCGAACTGATAAGCGTCACTGGGCTGCAGTTATCAAAACAAAGCCTATGGGTCATGTAGAGGTGGATGGAGCCGATGAGGACATGCCATATCAAGATGAAGATATGGCACATGTTGAACAATTAACTGAAATTGAAGAAATGGTTCGCTTGCATGATGAAACACATAGCGATGAAGAAGTCAATGTAACGTTTGTTCCAAATATTCCAATTGATAATGATAGTGATATGGATGATGAAGATGGGGATGATTTTTCAATTGACATTTGAATTTTTAGTAAGTATAAATAGTAGTTGATTGTTTGTATAAATCTTCATATTCTACCTTTTGATATATTAGTTTTAGATTCAAGTTCTTTAATGTTGTAGAGTTGATAATCTTGAATTGTGTTTACTATTGTGTGTGCTAATTGTTTTTATTTATGTTATTTTTTATAGATGACTCCAAAAAAAAAGATTAGACTCAAGCTTCCTTTGAAGAAAAATCGCATGATTTTACCGCATAAGGTAACTCAAGCAGCTCAGCAGGTACAAGCAACAATTGATCAATTTCCACTAGATGCCAATGCCACTACACCAACCTCACAATATGTGCGACATCCCACCCAACAAAATGTTAAGCCTCCTACCCAACAAGTTGCAGTGCTTCCACTCCCACCTAATAAGGTTCATCAATCTGAACCAATTATAGTGATGATGCCCACACCAAGTTTTGTCCCAAAAGACAACATTTCCCCGACTGTTGATCATTCACTGTCACAACCATTAACATTAGTTGTTTCACGACATACTTCAATTTCCGCTAATCCACCACCTTCAATACCGCTTGTTATTGGTAATAAGACTCAAGGTCAAGATGTGCAGATTCTAGTCATGGGGTTGCGCCTGATAGGAGAACAATGATATGGTCAGATGGTCGAGGGTATGTAACTAGTCCTGATTAACTTTTCATTACTACATAAGGATTATGGTTCATTTGAAGTTATTTTTTTTTTAAATTGTTTGCAGGTGGTTACCGTGTAGGGTGGCCTCCAAGGCCCTCACCTCAGTCATTACATCACAATATGTTGATCCGTATCCTAGCTGGGGAGCAATCCCAGAATTAACTTTGGAACGTTGGTTCGACAAATTTGGTGTAAGATTAAGTTATATATCTTGTTAACGAGTTGAACTATTGTGTGGATGCGAATTGCAACATTATAATTTATTTGTAATGTAATGTTGCAGGAGAAAGTTGCTTGGTTGCCTGAGTACAATTTTCAGATTAAGAATATCTTCAATACAAAAGGATCAATGCATCTTTCTGATATGTTGATGCAAGCGAGAAAGAAGCGTAAGTGTCCAACTTGGATGGGAGAAACTGTTTGGAATGATCTTGAGAAGATATCGATGGATCCTTCGTTTAAGAAGATATCAAATCGTGCTTCTTCTAAAGGAGGAGCTGTCCATACT
>NC_021165.2:30985545-30992724 GCF_000331145.2 Cicer arietinum | reverse complement strand
GATTAACTTTTCATTACTACATAAGGATTATGGTTCATTTCAAGTTTTTTTTTAAATTGTTTACAAGTGGTTACCGTGTAGGGTGGCCTCCAGGGCCCTCACCTCAGTCATTACATCACAATATGTTGATCTGTATCCTAGCTGGGGAGCAATCCCAGAATTAACTTTGGAACGTTGGTTCGACAAATTTGGTGTAAGATTAAGTTATATATCTTGTTAACGAGTTGAACTATTGTGTGGATGCGAATTGCAACATTATAATTTATTTGTAATGTAATGTTGCAGGAGAAAGTTGCTTGGTTGCCTGAGTACAATTTTCAGATTAAGAATATCTTCAATACAAAAGGATCAATGCGTCTTTCTGATATGTTGATGCAAGCGAGAAAGAAGCGTAAGTGTCCAACTTGGATGGGAGAAACTGTTTGGAATGATCTTGAGAAGATATGGATGGATCCGTCGTTTAAGAAGATATCAAATCAAGCTAAGAAAAATTGTGCTTCTTCTAAAGGAGGAGCTGTCCATACTGGTGGATCTATATCCATTGCTGAACATACCATTCGATTGGTACACTTTTTATATTAAGGGCATGCCTACTATTTGCTATTTTTATTGTTTTGTTGTGTTGTTGTTTCAAAATGCATAGAGCTATTTTGCTGAAATATTTTGTTGTTTTCCTTTGTTGCTGAAATGTGACTCACGGTTTTGTTGTTTTTTATTTTTTGTAAGGCTGAAGAGTTAGGTAGCGACCCCACATTGGATGAGATCTTTTTAAAAACTCCTACTAAGAAGAAGGACAACTCTTTGGTTGATGAAAGAGCAAAAAAAACATATGTAAGAAATATTAAATCATTCATTTATTCTTTCATTTGTATTTCTTGGAAAAGTAATTTGATTATGTTAAATCATTTTCTATTTGAGTAGGAAACATTTCAAGGTAAGTTGCAACAAGCTTCCAAAAATGGGGAAGCGTCTAGTAGTTGTAGCCAAGTGGTTAATGCGGAAGCTTGCTTAGACATGTGGGTCCAATCTGTTGGGGGGATGAATAAAGGGAGGATCTATGGTGCTGGAGATAGATCCTCACTTTATAGACCAGGTGTCACAAGTCTAGTCCCAGATTCTCGTCCATGTAGAGGTTGTGTCAATGTCTTGTCTCAACACTCTACCGAGATAGCTGCACAGATAGCAGCATTTGAGGAGTGAGCAAAAGTGGCAGAACACGAGGCACGAGAGGTGCAAGAAGAGCTAAGGAAAGCAGAGCAACGTCGACAAGAGGATGAGCAACGCACTATAGAGCTCCAGATACAGCTAGCAACATTGGCAAAAAGTGTTGCTTCTATACAGGCTGAGTCATCCCGTCGTCGTCGTCATCCAGATTATGACGAGGATGAGTCTAACGATGATGACGGCGATGAGTAGTACTTATTTCAGTGTTAGTTTCGTATAGTAATTATGACTACATATTTTTCTTAGACTTGTAAGCATTATCTATATATATTCTTATGATAATGTTGTTATGTGTATTTTGAAACTTATGGTAATGACAATGTGCTTATGTTGAGAATTATGGTAGTGTAAGTTGCCCTTATTTTGAAACTTGTGGCAGTCGGGAGGTGTATTTTAAAAACACTGTTTATATAAAATTTCACTTTGTTTTGACAATGATATTTTAATATGTTTATAATTTATTTTAAACATATATTAAAAAAATACAGCAAACTGTAAAAAAACAAAAATAGATTTAAAATCATTTTTTCATTACCCACGGACATGTCATTGATAAAATTATAAATATCAAATATCAAGATGAACATTTGTCACGGATGGTCCGTCAGTAACATTACTTGCGACATGTTCGTAGGTAATTATCTACGGCATTATCCACAGAACATCTATGAGTAGGTTTACCCACGGAGTCTCGGTAAGTCATACTACCCACGGACAATCCTTAAGTAAGTGTATCCTATTGCTTTTTCGTCGACAAATATATTCCTACGAGCGATTTAGCTACGAACCCGTGTTCGTGGGTAATCCGTGGGTAATTTTTGTTTACCTACGGACATGTCGTGGGTAAAGATAAAATCTGCCGTAGATAACAACAATTTTTCTTGTAGTGTATTCTTTGAAAGTCTTTGGTTCTACTTGTTTTGTTCTTTGTCCACAAGTAGAGCGCAATAAGTTGTCTTCTCGTTCAGCCATGTGTGTTTTTCTTGGTTATGGGGATGGTCAAAAGGGTTATCGTTGTTATGATCCTCATACAAGAAAACTATATGTTTCTCATAATGTTGTTTTTCTTGAGCACGTCCATTTTTACTTTGTTTCCTCTTAATCTCATATTACTAAGACTTCAGAACTAACCAATATTGATTTGTTTGGTCTTAATGATAATGCTTCTAGTGATTGTAATGTTTAGAATTGCAGGACAAATACCACTACTCCACATGATGATGTTCCTCTTGTCGCCCCGTTTGTCCAACTACCTCTTGCAATTGTTGATCCTTCGTCTCCGCCTCCTTGTTACTCCTCTTGTCGCGGTAAGTCTACTTAGTTACCTGATTTTGTCTATTCCACTTACTCACATTCGTTTACTTCTTTCTTAACCTCTATTCAGAGTTTGTCTGAGCCCTCTTCCTATAAAGAGGCTATTTTTGATCCTCTTTGGCAATAGGTTATGGCATAAGAACTCTCTGCATTCCACAAAATAGATACATGGAAATTAGTACCTCTTCCTTCTGGAAAGCGTGCTATTGGGCCTCTTTGGATATAAAATATCAAAACTAAGTTTGATGAGTCGGTTGAGCGCTATAAAACACGTCTTGTTGCTAAAGGATTCTCTCAACAATATGATATCGATTACGAATAAACTTTTTCTCCTAACCAAGATGACCATTATATGTACTCTTATTGTAGTTGTATAATTTCTTCAATGGTATATTTCCCAAATGGATGTTAAAAAAATATTTTTAAATTGTGAGCTTCATGAAGAAGTCTATATGATCTCTCCACAAGAAGTTTCTCATAATTAAGGGGAAGTGTGTCAGTTAAAAAAGACTCTTTATGGTCTTAAACAAGCTCCTCAAGTTTGGTTTGAGAAATTCTCTACTACGATCACTTCTCTTGGTTTCTGCTCTAGTGAAAATGATTATGCATTATTTATAAGGTCTACCACTTATGGTCGCATTATACTTTGTTTGTATGTTGATGATATGATTATTACAGGTGATGATGTTAGTGGAATCAATGAGTTGAAATTGCAGTTTGACATGAAGGACTTGGGAACTCTTCTCTATTTCTTGGGGATTGAAGTTTCCTACTCTCCTAGAGGCTACCTTCTTTCTCAATCCAAGTACATTGCCAACATTCTTCAACAAACTTGTCTTTCTGATACTAGAGCAGTAGATATTTCTCTTGAGTTGAATGTGAAATATGCTCCCTCGAATGATATTCCTTTACCAGATCCCACTTTGAACCATACTTTGGTTGACAGCTTAATGTATCTTATGATTACCAGACCTAATATTGCTTATGTTGTTCATGTTGTCATTCAGTTTGTTGTATCTCCCACCACTGTACATTGGGAAGTTGTTCTTCGTATTCTTCTCTATCTTTGAGGAACTCAATTGCCAAGCCTTTTATATCCATCATCGTCCTCATTGGAGTTACAGACTTATTCCGATGTTGATTGGGCTGGTGAGACCACAAATTGTAAGTCCACCACATAATTTTGTATCTTTCTTAGAGACTTTCTTATTTCTTGGAAGAGTAAGAAACATGATATTGTTTGTCGTTCTTCTACAGAAGTTGAGTATCGTGCTATGGCATCCACTACTGTTGAAATAATTTGGTTCCATGATATGAGTATTTTTCTTTTTGAGCCAACTATGATGCACTGTGATAGCAATAGTGCTATTCAAATTGCTCATAACTCGGTCTTTCATGAAAGCACCAAGTGCATTGAGATTGATTGTTATCTTAATCGTCGTCATCTTCAACATAGAATCATTACTCTAATGTTTGTCTCATCTTCCTTACATATTGTTGATTTGTTCACAAAGATGCATTCTATTAAACATTTTTCATTTTTGGTTGACCAACTCTCGATGCATCATGTTAATGCATTGTGAGTTTGAGGGAAGATGATAGATAATATTATTATATATTAGTAGTAAGAGTATTTTAAATTTTTCTTTTCTCGTGTATATATAGTTATTATAACTTTATCATGCTACACTTTTGTTCATTGCATATAAAATCCTAAGTTCCTTCTCTCCTTCGTCTTCCTCCATTGTTAAGAGACACAACAATCTTCTAATTTAAACAATAAAAAATCGAGCTTTATATAACCCCGTAACTCTCTCCAATTGAGTATATTTAAAATGAAGAGGTCTTTTGTCGCATAAATTTCAATACATAATCAATTTTTACAAAACTAAACAAAAATTCCATCTAAACTCACCAACAAATTGCAAAATTATCACATCACTAATAGCTTATCTATCTTTCATATATAATAGCATTAATAAATCATGATAGTTTAAAAAATTCTGACTTGTAATTATTATTTTTTTACATTTATCGACTAATACAATGTCCTAACTTCTCAAATAATAAAATTTATTGAAGGAGTTACATTTTTCGAAGGAATTTATTTCATACATATTCATTTTCAACTTAATAACCATAATAGCTGCAGTCACAAACATTCGAGCTGCACGTTCCAATACGAGGACAACATGGACATTGAGAATCATATTCGCAGGCTGCAAGAAATGTTGTGAGGTTATACAAGAATACATAAGATTCATTGAAATTAGATGAAATATTATGTATAAGATAAAGAAGTAAATTAAAAAAGATAATAGCATACACAAACTTATTAGCTACACAAACTTAAAAGTTAAAGTAAATTATGAAGAAAAAAAACTCTTACCACTGACTTGAGATGCAAATAGAATTAGAAAAAGAAAGGAAATAATAGCATACACAAACTTGTGAATTTTAGTCATATTTGATCACATGTGCATGTTACAAAAGAAATCCGTTTGATCCATTTTAATAAGAAAAAAATCGTGATCTATGCCTACATCAATTAATTAGTTTTTGACTCTTCTAGAGTTTCAAAAACATTTCCACATATAAAAAACAATTATTAGTGTGTTTTAAGTACACTAATATTGGATGGTGTTTGTCTCTTAAACTCACTAGATTGATCATATAATTTTATTCTCACATACAACTATTGTTGGACAGTTGTGTTCATTCTTCTTCATACCAATCTATCATTATAATTTTTTAATTTCTTTTTAGCCTTTCATGATAAATATGGGCAAAAATGCAAAAGAGCAATAATTTTATTGAACAATGGTAAAAAATTTCTAAGCATAAAGAATCAATGCGATTTCGGTGAGGACATATTTATGAATTAATTGATGATCTTAATATGTTTTATAAGGGCAGAGAAATTTAAAGGTCCATTTCAGTTAATATATAATCACGGTCAAGGGTGACTCTGAGATTAAAATGAACATATTATTGTTTTTGTTAATGAACAAACTAATTAATCTATTTTATTAGAGATGTATGATCCAAGAACATAGAATTACCTTATAAATATGTTTCTTGCTAATGGTCCTAAGGATATTCATGATAGACAATTTTCGTCTTTGTAAATATCTTCTTAATATATGTTAATGTTGTTGTGATTATTTTTCCAGTATTTGATTTGATGTGATAGTTTTAGACATATATATTTGATTTGAACTAATAGATAATATAAATTGCTAATATTATTATATTTAACTATTTTAATTGTTTTTCTAAAATTAATATTTTTATCGAGAATAAAATTTTGGTGATTTGACATGTGTATCTATTGATAATTTTTTTATATTTTTATGTACATATGATGAAATAATAAATGTACATACACAATTATATTTTAATTATTTTTAATTATTATTTTATTTTAATTATTTTTAATTATTATTTTATTTTAATTATTTTAATTTAAAAATATCAAACTTAAATATAGATTATCTGATCAAGTTCAAATAATTATCAATGTCAAATGCATCAATCGCAACGGCACACACAACTTCATCTTCACAACTTCTCTTGGTCGATTACAGTTTCGTTTTGCGATAAACAACTCATTCTCCTCTCTAGATTCAACTGAATTAAATTAAATTCAAATTTAAAATGTCATAATTTTTCTAACACACGTTTTCTAACAACATTTAAAGGAACTTTCGATATTTTTTTGTAAGGATTCATACTTTGGAGGCATTGGAGATTATGTGCAAGTTTTTGAAAACTAAACACTTGAACATTTCACTCTTGAAACCAAGAAGTGAAGATTCATTTCTTTCTTTTTTTTATTGTGTAATTTTATTTTCTTATTGTTACAATTAAATTTGTTATTTTTATTCATAAATTATTATTCTTAATATTTTTCGTTAACTGGCTATTATAAAAATGAATATAGGAATTATTTTACTATTGAAAAATAATTAGTACCATGTGATAAATTGGATAACTTTCATATTTTGAATAATAAGCTAGATCACCTAAGTAATTACTGTTCATTGTTATAGAAAATAGATTTTGAGTCATGGTATTGATCTTAATTTAATATGTTAATATGATGTAACTGTAATAATTTGATAGTTAAAATAGTGATTCAATATTTACATGGTGCAACCGAGTGACTCAAAATCCTAATCATTATTTCTCATAATCCATGAGGAGACAAACTTTCTTACCACTATTATTACTTGAACGATTTGAGGCAACCATGTCACAAAGAATTCATTGTCAACAAACCATCTTTTCAAACTTGCTCACAAGCCTAAACCTCTTGATGATAATGAAGAAAACACTATGGGTGATGAAAATACTATGGAGGATGATGATTCAATAAACAATTTGTATGAGACCAATGAAACTTTCTATGTGAAAAATTCCCACGGCATGCACCAATAGGATCATTCTTGTCACGACTGGAAAACTAAACGCTGTGACCAGCGCACAAGCTATACTCCTAGCTTGGCAAAGCTAACAACTAACTTAACAATTAAGAAAATAAATAGTTCTAAATAACCATTTCTAAATATATATATATATATATATATATATATATATATATATATATATATAATTTCTCTCAAAATATAGACAGAGACT
>NC_021165.2:30959598-30985532 GCF_000331145.2 Cicer arietinum | reverse complement strand
ACTTTTCAAAATATATATATATATATATATATATATATATATATATATATATATATATAATTTTTCTCAAAATATTGACAGAGTATCCGCTACAACTTCAACGTTCCCAAATTTATAAAATTCCTATTTACACTTTTAACTCAGTCATATCTCAAAGAGGATAAATGAAATATTTAATACATTCCCAAAAAAAAAATTATAGACTCAACATAGCTGCACAATACAAAACGACTCACATTTATAGGTGATCCCTTTCTACCATATGCAAATCAATTGGTTCTCATAGTATGTTTTTGGTTGGTTAGATAGAAATGTAAGGAATTTCATCTGGAGCAGAATAAAAGATAATGCGATGTACATGGTTAGTTGGAAGAAGATTATTCAACCAAGGAAGTATGTTGGGTTGGGTACTATATCAATGCACCTTCAAAATACTGCTTTGTTGGGGAAAATGGTTTGGAGAAGGGCGATCTATTCATATAAAAGGCTTCGACTGGATCTTCTACTTAGAAAGCTATTCTCAAAACCATGAACTTACTACAAGAAAGCTTTACTAAAATTTAGGATTATTAACCACGGTGGGCGCCAAATTTGATCTGCTGTCCCACACGGGTCAAATACAATTGACAAAATATAAATAAAGGTAATAACACGAGTCGTTTCGCAAGGGCTTCTGATATAATAATTTTAACCGAATTGAAAGTTGAAATTAGAAAAGGGGATTTTTTTAGATTTTTTATTTAATAGATGAGCAAAACGATTAATCCACTAATTCGAGTTTCAGACCTATCACAGATTCTATCAATGAGTTTAATTTCTAATTCGTGATTATATTCTTATTTGACTATAGAATTGATTAAACAAGCGTAATCAATCCTATGTGAATTCGGTTTCTTTGACTGAATTAAGCATCACAATCATCAAAATATTACAATTAACGATCAAGTGTCGCAAAATTATAATTCAATTAAATTAGAAACCGAAACCAAATTATGTCAAATAAATTTAATCGATCCTATTGAAATTCAATTTAAGCAATCAGAATATCGATATAATCAAATAAACAAGAATAGAATCATGAATCAAAATTGACAGTGTAACCTGAATCTCAAGGTGTTGATGAAACTCTAAACTCGTGGATTAATCTTATAAAATTAGCCTTCTATGAAATTAAAATAAAAACTGTTTATTTCTTGTAGCAATCTGAATCCTAAATTTTCGTCCCGTGAAAAGAAACAAAACTGACAATATATAGTACTCGATATTGGGCTTTAGGGTTTATAGTTTAAACACAAGTGACCCGCTATTTAAAATTATTACAAAAGTCCAGATTATGAAATCTGCAATTTTGGCCCTGTAAAGTTCGGCATTGGGATTTTATTCTAACACAAAAGTTGTAGCTCTGAGTTTTAGCTATCCAACGCCTGCTCGTATGAGCCAATCCGATATTCAGAGCTTAAGTTATGGCCTATAGAGCGAGAAAGGGTCAAAATACAAATAATATAATTCTAAATCATTTTCAACCCAAAGTTTCGAAACAAGCTAAAAAATTATTCTAAGCTATAAAGAGCTTTTAAATACCAAACTAAAAAGCTAGAAACATATCCCCAAATGCTATGATCAAATTGCCCTACACTTAAACTTTTGCACTCTGAACAAAACAATGCATGTGATTCCAAATATTCTTATGAATGCAAAGTGGTGAGAGAAAAAAAAATATTTCTAGCTTAAGGCAATCATGAATAGTTTTTTTATCACAATCAAGGCAAATAAGATGACAAGTTAACTAAAGAATGCATCATAAGTAATAGAGTCCTCCCATAATATAAAATTCTCTCAAAGTGTTTGGGCTACTGTTTACACTCAAAGCACGTCATGAAAGCTAGCACTACCATAGGCTTGACAAGCCTCTATAATCTATATTTGAAACACATGCACATAATGATCAAAAGGATGAGATAATCCTAAGGAAACTAGGATTGAAAATCAAAGAGGATAAAGGAGTAATGATTAAGAGAGAAAAACAACATTAAGAAGTAACTCAACAAAACATCATTGACTTTTAGTTTCACACTTTCTTTTCTCATAACACAACCATTTTTCCTCATTTTTTTTTCTTTTTCTTTTTTGTATCTTTTTTTCTTTTTCTTTGTTTTCATAACCCTCAAATTTAAACAAACAAGTTAAGCACCCCTACACTTATTTAAGGAAATACCCCTTTATCCCCCGAGATTGGGTCAATTCATTGTTTTTCACTTTTAGGCTTGTAATGAGCTATATAACAAATAATGGGATAATTAGTCTCAAAGGGGCTTAAACAAATGGATAATTGTAGGGTAGACTTATTTGGCTAGTAGCTTAATCAAGAAACAAATGCCTAGATCATTTCAATATATGCATGCGGACAAGAGTCAAGTCAAGTTCTAACGTAACTAGCAATCATGAGTGAGATAACACACACACAAAAAAGATGGAAACATGTATTTCATTCATAATAAGGCTCAAAAATCTCACAAAGATTAATGACCTATCACAAATGATAGACAATTTAGCATTTTAATCCAATTTATTTTACTCATAATGCAAAGATACTATTCAATCATGCTAGTCCAAACAAACTCTCAACATTTACAACCACAAAATCTGATGAAACAGCATGTAGTGCAATATCCATTTTTATTTTACTTTTTTTTTATTTTTGTTTTGAAATATAACAAATAAAATCCTAAATAATAAAATTTGAAATATAACAAATAAAATCTTAAATAATACCCCCCCACATTGAAATTACACATTGTCTTCAATGTAAGTAACAAATATAAAATATGAAAGTAAGGAAAGGGAGCTTCTTGTTCAAACTTCAGTATAGGTGGGCTTTTCCATGGAGAGTTCTTTTATGGTAGCATCTTCAAGCACAGAGCTCTCGTGGAATAGCTTGAGGTGTTATCCATTTACTTTGAATACTTTCTCGGTGTTTTCACTTTTTATTTCCACCGCACCATGAGGAAAAATATTAATAACAACAAAAGGGCCAATCCACTTCGATCGAAGTTTTCCAGCCATAATTTTCAAGCGGGAGTTGAACAATAAAACTTTTTGGCCAACGAATAACTCCTTCCTATAAATCATCTTATCATGAAAGTACTTAGTTTTCTCCTTAAAGATCCAAGAGTTCTCATAAGCTTCAAGTTTAAGCTCTTCAAGTTGTTGCAATTGAAGTTTTCTCTTCAAACATGTTTTCTCCATCTCAAGGTTACAACTCTTGACCGCCCAATAAGCACGATGCTCTATTTCCACTGGGAGGTGGCATGCCTTACCAAACACAAATCGATAAGGGGACATCCATATTGGTGTTTTGTATGCTTTTCTATGAGCTCAAAGAGCTTCTTCAAGTCGGTGGCTCCAGTTTTTCTTGTTTGGCTGCACCATCTTTTCTAAGATCTGTTTGATTTCCCTGTTTGAGATTTCAGCTTGCCCATTAGTCTAGGGATTATAAGGTGTAGAAACTCTATGCACAACCCCATACTTCCGAAGCAAAGCGCGCCCATGGTGCGTTTGCAAAAATGAGTGCCTTGATCACTTATGATGGCCTGGGGTATTCCAAACCTGCAAAAGATATTTGATCTAATAAAATCTACAACAACTTTAGAATCATTAGTCCTAATGGGTATTGCTTCTACCCACTTCGAAACTTAATCAACAGCTAGTAAAATATAGACAACACCAAAAGATACAGAAAAATGGCCCTTGTCAATGCCCCATACATCAAATACTTCACAGAAAATCATAGGTTGTTAAGGCATCTCACTCCTACGAGTGATTGTTGTTCCTTCTATTTCGCAATGTTCACAAGTTTTGTAAGTCTCAAAAACATTTTTAAACAAACTGGGCGAAAAGAAACCCGAGTCTAAGACTTTTCTTGTTGTCCGTTGAGGACCAAAATGTCCTCCAGTTTGAGAGGCATGACAAAAATGAAGAATGGATTGAGCCTCATGGTGGGAAACAGATCGCCTAATCACTTGGTCACAACAGAATTTCCATAGATATGGATCATCCCACACATAGTATTTGGCATCACTTTTAAGTTTGTGTATTTGTGTTCTAGATGCATCATCAGGAAAGACTCCATTAACTAGATAATTAACTAAATCAGCAAACCAATGAGTTACCTCATGCAACTGTAGCATTTGCTCATTAGGGAAGTCATCTTGAATAGGGATGGGGTCCTCATCCATTTCTATTCTACTCAAATGACCTGCCACCAAGTTTTCAGCTCCATTGTTATCTTTAATCTTTAAACAAATTATTGGAGTAACAATATCCACCGGATCAATCTCAGTTTTGCTTCTGGTCAGTAAAAATAACTACCTTTGAACCTAACAAATATGATCTAAACTTATCAAGTGCAAAAACAATAGCTAAAAGTTCATTTTCAGTGGTAGTTTAATTAGCCTGTGCAGAATCTAAAGTCCTAAAAGCATAATAAACAACATGGGCAGCCTTACCAACCCTTTGTGCAAGGACTGTTCTCACTGCATAGCTAAATGCATTACACATAATTTCAAAAGGGATAGTCCAATTGGGTGGCAGAATTATGGGAGTAGAGGTCAGTGTTGCCTTTAAGAAATGAAACGACTTCTTACATTTGTCATTGAATGTGAAATTGACATCTTTTTGCATCAAATTTGAAAGCGGAAGAGCTATCTTGCTGAAATCCGAGACAGTCGCCTAAAACCGGGTTTTTTTACTAGCAACGTGCCTACGAGCTTGCAAAAAGCCTATTCCATCTGTAGAGCACCAAAACACGAAGAAACAATTGTTATGATGATTAATAATACTCTAAAATGGTTAATATGGTTATCAAAGAGTCCCCGGCAACGGCACCAATTTGATCCGCTGTCGCACACGGGTCAAATAAAATTGATAAAATGTAAATAGAGGTAATAACTTGTAACACCCCGTTTTTCAAAGCGAGGGTATATTTTTTTTTTCAAAAGGAATTAAAATAAAACAGAGAATTAAATCCGGAAATGCCTTTGGATAAATAATTGAGTCATTATAATTTACAAGCAGCGGAAAAGTTTCTCCAGTTATAAATCCAAAACATTTACACAATAACAAATGGTACATGAAACCCATTCAAGTAAAAAGTCAAACTGACAATATTAGTATAAGTACAGTTTTCCAAACTAAAAATACTCCAATCCAAAAAGAAGGACACCTAGTCCCTATACGTCATCCTAATCTGATCATCCTACCAAAAAGCTATACACCCTGAGTATCTCCACGCGCCCCGTGAGATCCTCCTAACGTAACTGCAGTCACGCGTTCCCATCTCCATTCCCGTCCGTAGGGTACGAACCGGTAGGACCGTCCTGACTCTCATCTGAGGGCAAAGCCCAGATTTCCATAATAATTGTAAAGGGTCACCAACCAAAAAAATAACAGTTAACACATAGCAATTAAGATTTTAAATGCTCAAAATAACCTTTCAACTAAGCATGCACCTTAAAAGGGTTTCCATATGCCAAACATGCATAAACAAGGTTGAGAAATGAAGTTTTTAACAAAACAACATTGTTGTATTCGAATACAGCATCTCTGTATTCGAATACAAGGCTGTTTCAGCATTCAGCAAAAAAAAACAGCATGTCATTCCTAATCAAGTTCACAACTTAACACTTAGCAATTTCTACGCGATTACCACGGCAATTGGGATCTCGATAACCATCATACTTACACACAATAATCAACACATAACACTTAGCATTTTCAACGCAATTAACACGATAAATCAAATTCAAATCACTCAATCATAAACTCAAATCAAATACGACTCGCGTGCCAAGCACCCTAATGCAATGCGTATATGCCAAAATGCATGGACTCGGAATTCCAAACCAAAACCCTCCTCGAAGGGCCGTAAATCATAATTGTACCGCCTATCGCAGGCCAAAGTACCAATTACCGAGGTGCCACCTATCACGGGTCAGCACGATTTACTAAAATGCGTAAATCATAAACGTACCACCTATCACGGGTCAGTACAGTTTACCGAGGTGTCACCTATCACGGGTCAACACGATTTACTAAAAGAAAAAGCGGGAATCGTAAACGTACCGCCTATCACAGACCAGTACTGTTTACCTAGGTGCCACCTATCACGGGTCAGCACAATTCACCAAAAATGTAAATCGTAAATGTACCACCTATCACGGGTCAGTACAGTTACCATGGTGTCACCTATCACGGGTCAACACGATTTACTAAAAGAAAAAGCGGGAATCGTAAACGTACCGCCTATCACAGACCAGTACTGTTTACCTAGGTGCCACCTATCACGGGTCAGCACAATTCACCAAAAATGTAAATCGTAAATGTACCACCTATCACGGGTCAGTACAGTTACCATGGTGTCACCTATCACGGGTCAACACGATTTACTAAAATGTAAATCGCAAACGTACAACCTATCACGGGTCCGTACAGTTTACCAAGGTGTCACCTATCACGGGTCGACACAATTTACCAAATGAAATGCATGAGCATACACAGACTCCATTCACAACAATCGTTAAGCAAATGCAGATATTAAAAGATTCCCCATTTTTAATACCCATTTAACTTAAACGACTTTCAAACAACATTAATTAAATAAGTCATTAAGAGATTCCCCGTTCTTAATACCGATTTAACTTAATGATTTTCAAAACAAAACGTTAAGCAAACAGTCATATTAAGAGATTCCCCATTCTTAATACTCATTTACCGAAACGATTTTCAAAAACGATAGTTAAGTAACCGAGACATTAAGAGATTCCCCATTCTCAACGCCCAGTTAACTTAAACATTTTCCTCAAATACACATTAAGTAAACCGAGGTATTAAAAGATTCCCCATTTTTAATACTCGTTTAACTCTAATGGTTTTCAAATTCCACGGAAACAAACACAAACATACTCTCACATTCAAACCATAATTCACAACAACCACACCAATTAACAAACATCAAGTATGGACACGCCAAATACAACGAACACAAATCAACGCAACATAACACCCAGATACATCAAATTTCATTTACTCATAATCATACACAATGACTTCAAATTCATTTACCACGAAACATTCATCAATATAAACAAAACCTAACTCTAAGGTTTTACCCATAACGCATTAGTTTCGTTTTTCCCCAAATCGATACATTAAACCCTAACAAATTCCTTCCCACACAACCACAGATAAGTCCCTAATGCAAACTAGAAGTTTGGAAGGAGCCCTTACCTCAACGTTAGCTTTAACGTGCGTTTCCGGTACCGCGAGTAATTCCGGTAAAATCTCCGCTCGCAACGCCGCTTCCAAATTAGTTCACTAGCACCGTAGCGTGGTGGTGAGCAACTTTCCCTTCTATCTCTTCGAGAAATGAGGTTTGGATCTAGAAGAAACGGAGGGGTTTGTGTTTGGATCTCAAAAACCGTTTTTCTTCGTTTTCGAATCAAAGAGGAAGAGTGGAGTTGCGAAAACCTTGATCTAACTCTCACCCAACCTTGGGTTACTAGTTTTGAAGAAAAGAAAGAGACGAAAATGAAAACGGGAGAAAGGAGAAAAATGGGTCACGGTTAGAGGAAGGAGATGGAATTTTTCGTTTTCCTTCCTTTCTTTTTCTTTCCTTTGTTTTTCCTTTCTTCCTTTTTCCTTCCTTCCTTTTATACTATTTTCTTTTCCTTTTCCTTCCTTCTAGTTTTCCTTTCTTTTTCCCTCCAAACAAACATAAATAGATAATAAATATAACTTAACAAATATCTCAAAATACCTAGACATTTGTTAAATTACCGTTTCACCCGAAACGCATTGAATTATCCGTAAAGGATTCACCGCAGTTAATTTCAATTTATTTATCGACGAGAAATTTTAATTGGCATCAAAACATCTTTTTGATTATTAAACTCCAAAATATTATTAACTTTGGCTTAAAAGCCTCCGAGCCAAAATCCAAAATACACCAAAAATACATAAATGGTACTTTAAAATTATGGGTCTTACATAACTCGAGTCGTTTCACAAGGACTTCTGCTATAATAATATTAACCGAATTGAAAGTTGAAATTAAAAAGGGGATTTTTTTAGATTTTTGATTTAACAGATGAGCAAAACGATTAATCCACTAATTCGAGTTTTAGACTTATCACAGATTCTATCAATGAGTTTAATTTCTAATTCGTGATTATATTCTTATTTGACTATAGAATTGATTAAACAAGCGTAATCGATCCTATGTGAATTCAATTTCTTTGACTAGATTAAGCATCACAATCATCAAAATATTACAATTAACGATTAAGCATTCAGAACATCAATATAATCAAATAAAAAATAATAGAATCAAGAATCGAAATTAACAGTGTAACCTAAATCTCAAGGTGTTGATAAAATTCTAAATTGGTGGATTAATCTTATAAAATTAGTCTTCCATGAAATTAAAATAAAAACTATTTATTTCTTGTAGCAATCTGAATCCTAAATTTTCGTCCCATGATAAGAAAATAAACTGCCAATATATAGTACTCGACATTGGGCTTTAGGGTCTAGGGTTTAAAAACAAGTGATTCCTTACTTAAAATTATTACAAAAGTCCATATTTAGAAATCTGTAATTTAGGCCCAGTAAAGTTCAGCATTGGGATTTTATTCCCACACAAAAGTTGTAGCTCCGATTTTTAGCTTTCCAACGCCTGCTTGTATACGCCAATCCGATATCTAGAGCTTAACTTATGGCCTACAGAGCGAGAAAGGGTCAAAATACAAATAATATAATTATAATTCATTTTTGACCCAAAGTTTAGAAACAAGCTAATAAATTATTCTAAGTTATAAAGAGCTTTTAAGTTACCAAACTAAAAAGCTAGAAACACGTGCCCAAATGCTATGATCAGGTACTATATCAATGCACCTTCAAAATACTGCTTTGTTGGGGAAAATGGTTTGGAGAAGGGCGATCTATTCATAGAAAAGGCTTCGACTGGATCTTCTACTTGGACAACTATTCTCAAAACCTTGAACTTACAACTAAAAAGCTTTTTTTTCAAAATTGGATATGGGAATACTAACATGTGTTTTAGACAGTGGACTATGCAACAACCAATAGTGAATGTTGTATAGGAAATAGATCAGGTTAACTTGTGTAAAAAAGTAAAAGACAGTATGCCAAAATTAGCATTTTACAGTGCGCTTTTTATAGCGTTTTTTTAGTAAAAGCGCTGTTGTAAAATTAACGAATGATACAACAACGTTTTTCTGACAATGGTTTTAGAAAAAGCGTTGTTGTAGGTTATATAGGTCAGAATATTTACAACGCTTTTTTTAAAGCGTTGTTGTAAGGTGATAGCGTTTCGGCAAGTGTACTGAATCATTGCAAGTAATAATAAAACGGTAGTACCGAATATCGAACTCAAGGATTGCGTTTTACTATCGAATTATATTTAATTACTAAATTCAACAAAAAATTTCCGAATTGATTGAAATAATATTTAAAATTAACAGTAATAAAATTGATCTTTTATAATAAGAAAAATGTCATGGATGAATTTCACTTCAAATCCAACCTTGGTGTCTAATTTGATCCTAGTTACCGGATTCCTTTATTGAATTATTACCGAATTCTCTTTATTATTCTTGCCCTAATGTCTTAGTGAAAGAACCTTTAATTCCAAAGTAACCCCTAATTCCTTAGTAGATTTAAGATTAGAATTAAGCATTACGGTTCAGGAATTCTCTTTTTAAACTATTGCCTCTGCAACTAATTGAATTGGTTTCATGACCTGCATCTATGTCTAGACTACAAATTCATGAATTTCTAGCACAGAGATGAGAAAAATAACTCAATAAACTCATTCATATAACTAGAAATCAAATTAGAAAAATAAGGGTTTCATCTTGTTACACTCATCCCTAACAAATAGGGTTTAGTTACTCATGATTGAGATATAAGAGATAGAGATTAGAGAAGAATTACAAGAATGATTCATGAATGATTCTTGATAAAACTGCTCCAATGATGTTAGAAACGGTCGTCTTTGAGTTTCTATGATAGGGCTCAAGTCTCCCAACTTCCCAAAAGTCAAAAAGATACCTAAACAGTGAAAAAATGTGTTTTTATGAATGCTTATTCGCGTCACGCTCCCCAGGCGCAGGATTTGCGCTCCGGGCGCGCCTGGACAGTGCTGAAAGGTTGGAAATGCGCCTCTGGCGCAGCTGGCGCGCTTCAGGCACACAACATCTGTTGTTTGACGTATATTGCATTTTAATCCTCTTTCGAGTCTGAATGTGGTTCTAGTGTCTTCATGAAAGTTGTAGCTATGGATCTTAGCTTTCATTTTCACTTGGGTTGACTCCAATTGGACTTCTACAACTTCAGATATGGCTAAATTACTCTACATATGTCATGTTGATTTCTCACCAAAATTCAGCACTGCACTAAAACAAAGTAACAACGCAAAACTACGAAAAATCTCTACTTAATCAAGCAAATAAGAACATAAGAATTTCATTAAATCAAAGAACTAAAATCAACAAAATATATCAAATAATTCCTTAAATTAACTAATGGTTAAAGATAAATAAGACTAAAATCAATGAAAAATATGCATATGATAAAGAGTCATCACAACCTCAAACTTAATCTATTGCTTGTCTCCAAGCAACAATTAATTTCAGATTTGGTACAGTTAAAAGCAAACTTAATCTCAATTTTTCAAATCAAATCAAACTCAATTCTTAAAGTTCCTGCTATTACAAAACATTCATCGTGCTCTATGGTTGCTTACAAAAAAAAACAACACAATTTGTACACTTTAGCATTCATTCATCAAGTTCAACTCTCTCTTCACACTATCGCACCAAAATTTCTCCCAAGTGTTTAGAAAGGGTTATGAATTTATCACTCAAATCCTAGAACATGCATCACACTACCATAGACTTGAAAAAGTTCTAGTTAGCAGTCACAATGAAGCAAACACATACACTTTTGGAAGACTTTCGGGTTGTAATGGGGCTTAGGTAAGGGTAGGACCTTTTTGGATAGTAGGCTTTACTACTTGGAGTTAGGCATACATTTTCAAATATTCTATCACTTTTTATATTTCTTCAACTTTTTCATTATGTAGATTCTCAAATATTGACAAAAGAGCTAAGAAGATATTATTTATCTTCAACTTTTTTTTTTTATTTCTTTTTCTCTTTTTTACCACCCCAAACTTAAAAGGTTGCTATCCCATGAGCAACCTCAAACTTAGAACTTTATCAAGACAATAAATTTTTTTTCTACCTAACTCCAAGTAGGGTGATTTAATTAAAGTTATGTCTTTGGCTTGTAATGTGGCTAGTAACCGAAATAAAAGGGCAAGGCTCAAAGGGGTTAGCAAAGGACAAAATTTTCACAGGGTAGTTAGAAAGGCTCAAACGACCAAACAAAATTGTCTCAGTGTATGCATAAATTACAAGTGTTGCAAGTCAGAATTAGTGCAAGTTCTGAAAGTATAACACATGTCTGAATAATCACACAACAAAGAATTAAAGTGTTTAGGCTCAAAAGCTCACAGCTAGGATAATAAGAAAGAGCGTGAACTATCTAAATGATGCCAAACATGTCACTACAAATTTTTTTTTTCTTTTTTAAAAAAAATGCGAGTGAGACTTCGATAACCAAGGAGTAATCAACAATGCATTAGTGAAACTTATCGAATTGAGCAATGATATGAGCAAATAAATAGAGTTTAAATTTCAAAATCTCATACAGAAAAATTAAGACCAAATGCAAGTTGTTAATAATTCTTCATCACAGTGCATGTTTACACACAATTAGAAAGAAACAAATTCAAATAACAAAAATAAGATTGCAAAAAAATAAAAGTTACCTCTACTTGTGGGTTGCCTCCTACGAAGCGCTTCTTTAAAGTCATTAGCTTGACGTCTCAACTATTGTCAAGGTGGCATATATGACAGGAAGAACACATCATCATTCTCACCAAGAGATACATATTTCAAGAGAGGTGACAATTGCTTGAGTTCAACCAATGATGTATCTTTCTTTTTCTCTACATATTCATCTTCATTTCCCTTCAATGTAGTGGGGAAACGGGGAGAGGAAGATGGTGATGCTTCTAACATGGCTAAAACCTTTTCACCTTTGGATCTTTACTTCCTTTAACAACATCTAGGGGTAGGCATAACACTCTTTCTAATGGCATAATGGGTCCTTCATGTTCAACTTCTTCATCGACTATCGAATAAAAAATCTTAATTCAGTTGCACCCTTCTTTTTCGTTTGAATGATCTATGGCTTATAAAATATTGAATGTAATTGTTTCCTCATTTACCTTAAAGACTAAGGTGTCATCCGCCACATCAGTCATAGCTCTCCCTGTTGCTAAGAACGGTCTCCCCAAAATCAAAGGAATGTCATTGTCTTCCTCCATGTCTAGTACAACAAAATCCACTGGAAAATGAACTTGTCCACTTTAACCTACACATCTTCCACCACTCCATAGGGGTGTTTCATTCCGCAAATTGTAGTATCAACTGTGTGTCTTTGACTTTTCCAATGCCCAGTTTTTTGTATATGAAAAGGGGCATAAGACTTACACTAGCCCCAATATCACACAGCACATTCCCAAAAGTTTTATTTCCAATGGCGCAAGAAATTGAGAAGCTTCCAAGATCCTTGAGCTTCGACGACAGTTTTCTCTGTAGTATAGCACTACATTCTTCAGTAAGCATCATTGTTTCACCGCCGATTTTTCTTTTCTTCGAAAGAATCTCCTTCATGAACTTGGCGTATGTTGGCATCTGCTCCAGTGCTTCTGCAAAAGGAATGTTAATCTGTAATTTTTTAAAAACATCAAGGAACTTACTAAATTATTTTTCCGTTTCTTCCGTTTTTAATCTTTCAGGAAACGGAAGTCAAATTTATGGTTTTGGCAGTGATTCCCTTTTTTGTACCACAGGTTCTTCCTCCTTTGCAAGAGCGATGTGCTCCTCAACTGATGTCGATGTGACCATTTCCTTCGGGTGGATTAAATTCGGAGTACTTCCACTCTGTTTTGCTTTAGGTGGTAATGGTTCACTTACCTTGCCACTCCTCGTTGTCATTGCATTAACATTATTTCGTGGATTTGGGATTGTGTTACTAGGAAAATTTTCAAGCGTTCTTTGTGCCATTTGTTGAGCAAGTTGACCCATTTGAGTCTCCAGATTCTTTATGGATGTAGAGTGATTTTTATGGATGGCTCTTGACTCTTCAATGAAAGAACTTGTGCTTGTCACTAATTTCTCTATAGCACTCACCTAAGCAGCCTTTCAAGGTAGGAATTGGTTTGTTTGAGCTCCTTGTTGACCTTGAGATCCACCTTGTTATCTCTCCAATAAAAATTTGGATGATTTCTCCAACCAGGGTTGTACGTACTAGAGTAGGGATTATTCTGCTTCCCGTTATTACTCACAAAAGTCACCTCTTCTAGTTCTTCTATCTCATTGTCATCCAGTGCTTCACAAACTCCATTTTTATGTGCTCTCCCACAAAAGTTACTACTAGTATGCTTTAGTAATTTGACAGGGGCCACTTGGGGTTGTATATTTAGCGCTACCATCCCTTTCTTTATCTCAGCGGCGATAACATCTTATATCTGTTTTGAGAGCAACATCCCTTGAGCCAACCCAACCTTCCTAAAATTCAATTCTAGCATACCATTTTTTTATTTGCTTTCGCAGTTTTTATTTTTTATTTTTTATTTTTTTTGGATCAAAGAAAAGTTCGGCTGAGGACTTGCCTCGCATACAAGGTTAGTAAATTATGAGTAACGAACAGTTAAATAAAGATAAATAACTAAGTAAAAATTAAAGAGTTTTAAACCAGAAATATTATTTTTAAATTAGAAATAAAATAAAAGCATAAATTTTATTGCAAAGTAAAAAATTTCAATTAAGTAAATAAATTAAATTCAATAGTGATATGGCAATCCCCGGCAACGGCGCCAAAAACTTGATAGTGTTTCAGAAGTGTACTGAATCGTTGCAAGTAATAATAAAACGGTAGTACCAAGTGTCGGACTCAAGGATTGCATTTTACTATCGAATTATATTTAATTACTAAATTCAACAAAAAGTTTCCAAATTGATTGAAATAATATTTAAAATTCACAGTAATAAAATTGATCTTTTATAATAAGAAAAATGTCAGGGATGAATTTCACTTTGAATCCAACCTTGGTGTCTAATTTGATCCTAGTTACCGGATTCCTCTTAGTGACAGAACCTTTAATTCCAAAGTAACCCCTAATTCCTTAGTAGATTTAAGATTAGAATTAAGCATTACCGTACAGGAATTCTCCTTTTAAACTATTGCCTCTGCAACTAATTTAATTGGTTTCATGACCTACATCTATGTCTAGACTACAAATTCATGAATTTCTCATCTCAAGCATTCGTAAAGTCCACTTCCGTTTCAAAATACAAATCGAAGAAAATTTTAATGTTGATCAATCAATAAAAAGCATTAAGCACAGAGATGAGAAAAATAATTCAATAAACTCATTCATATAACTAGAAATCAAATTAGAAAAATAAGAGTTTCATCTTGTTACACTCATCCCTAACAAATAGGGTTTAGTTACTCATGATAGAGATATAAAAGATAGAGATTAGAGAAGAATTACAAGAATGATTCATAAATGATTCTTGATAAAACTGCTCCAATGATGTTAGAAACGGTCGTCTTTGAGTTTCTATGTTAGGGCTCAAGTCTCCCAACTTCCCAAGAGTCAAAAAGATCTCTAAAAAGTAAAAAAAAAAAAAAAAAATTGTGTTTTAATGAATGCTGATGCGATTCGCGCGCCCCATGCGCGCCTGGACAGTGCTGAAAGGCTGGAAATGCGCCTCAGGCGCAGCAGGCACGCTTCAGGCGCACGTCATATGTTGTCTGGCATATACTGCATTTTACTCCTTTTTCGAGTCTGAATTTGGTTCCGGTGTCTTCATGAAAGTTGTAGCTATGAATCCTAGATTTTATTTTCACTTGGTTTGACTCCAATTGGACACCTACAACTCCAGATATGGCTGAAATACTCTACATAGATCATGTTGATTTCTCACCAAAATTCAGCACTGCACGAAAAGAAAGTAACAACGCAAAACTACGAAAAATCTATACTTAATCAAGCAAATAAGAACATAAGCATTTCATTAAATCAAAGAACTAAAATCAACAAAATATAACAAATAACTCCTTAAATTAACTAATGGTTAAAGATAAATAAGACTAAAATCAATGAAAAATATGCATATGATGAAGAGTCATCATAAGGTCAACTAGCGCTCTCAAATAATGTTTACATTGTTTTTTGACAACCCTTGTATACAAGCGTTGTCAATTATAGCGCTTCCACATTATGTTTACAGTGCTTTTAGAGCATTTTGTATATAATATAGCGCTTTCACACTAATAACATGGGTTTTTAGAGCGCTTTTTATATAAGCGCTGTAAAAGGATGCGTATTTGATAAAAAGTCATTCTCTTTAAATAAACAAAACCATTTTTAATACGTCATCTCCCTAACCCTACGAACCCTCCTCTCCTATACTATGTGAACCATCCTCTATTGTGCACCGTCTTCTCGCTGAACCATCCTCCATTGTGCGTCAATTTCTACTGAGTGATTGTTTTCTCAAGTATTGTATTTATTAATTTGTTGTTGTCACTAAAACTGATAATTGTTATCTGATAAATTATATAAAATGTTACCTGATAGTAAATGTTACCTGATAAATCAAATAAATAAAAAAGAGATTCAAATTAATTAACGAACCTTGATAAATCAAATAAATTGTTACCTGATAAATCGTATAAAATCTATATTTGTTCTTTTTTTAAATCTGTTCGATCTGTTCTATTTTGAAACCAGATTATATATATTGTTGATTTGTATAATATTATCAGTAGCTTATCATTTGAGTAATATTGCATTCATATAGGTAATATAAAATAGATCAGAAATGGATGTCTATCAATTGAATGTCAAAAGAGTATGAAAATTGAGTGAATGAGTTTGTTGAGTTTGCAGTGAAGAATGCAAAAGACCCAAATCAAATCATTTGTCCTTGTTTAAAATGTTGTTTTGAAAAACGCGTTAGAGCAGATCAATTGGAAGGACATTTAGTATGGCATAGAATTGATCAAAGCTATACATGTTGGATAAGACATGGTGAGAAAAAAAAAAAAAAAAAGGAAACATTAATTTTGAGAATGGTTCGACATATGCTTCAAATGATTTCAACACAGATACATATGAGTGGGACCGAGTTGAAAATATTGCAAAATCAGTTAAAGAAGATCTTCGGGATTGTCCTAAAATGTTTGTGAGTTTTTTGAGTGATGCAGAGAAACCATTATATAATGGTTGTACTAAATTCAAATGATTGTCGGTGATATTAAAGTTGTACAACTTTAAAGCGATTAATGTATGGTCTGATAAAAGCTTCACATAATTATTAACACTCCTAAAAGACATGTTGTCAAATGATAATGAACCTCTCAGTCGAACCAACGAGGCTAAACGAATTTTGCGCTCTATTGGTATGAGTTACGAAAGGATTCATGCATGTCCTAACGAATGCATTTTATTTCGAAACAAATATGAATTACTAAATGTGTGTCCAAAATGCAATGTCTCTTGATATAAGAAGAAATAGTCTACTCCAACAAAAGTCGTGGGTATTTTTCTATAATACCAAGATTTAGGCGCATCTATCGTAGTGAAAAAGATTCAAAATACTTGACATGACATGCAGATGAAAGAATTAGAGATGGAAAGTTTTGACACCCTACAAATTCTCCACAATGGGCAAAAATTGATCATGAGAATCCTGATTTCAGGAGAGAGTCAAGAAATCTACGACTTGCACTTTCTACTGATGGAATGAATCCACATTGTCTTCAAAGCATCTCACACAGCATGTAGCCTGTGATTTTGATGATTTATAACCTACCTGAATGGTTATGTATGAAGCATAAGTTTATAATCTTGTCTCTGCTAATTTCTGGACCCAAACAACCGAGAATGATATCGACGTATACTTGAGTCCTTTAATTGAAGATTTAAAAAATATGTGGGAGATAGGTGTTGAAGTTTATGATGGATATAAGAAAGAATGTTTCAATTTGGGGGCTATGTTGTTTGGCACAATTAATGATTTTCCATCATATGGTAATTTATCAAGATATAGCATTAAAGGTCAGTGTGCATGTCCTATATGTGAAGAGAGTACAGATTGGATGTGATTGAAACATTGTAAGAATAACGTATTTCTTGGACATCGTAGATTTTTACCTTTTAGTCATCAGTATCATGGGTGGAGAAATGCATTCAATGGAAAATCAGAGGAAGGTATTGCTCCTTTAGCACCGACTAGATATCAAATATTTGAAAAGGTACAAGGTTTGACCAATAAATTTGGCAAACCTTTTGCGGGAGAGCTTGTCAAAATTGGGTGGAAGAAAAAGTCAATTTTCTTTGAATTTCCATATTGAAAGTCAATGTATATAAGACATTTTCTCTATGTGATGCATATGAAAAAAATGTATTTGATAGTGTTATTGGTACGTTACTCAATGTTCCAGGAAAGTCTAAGGATGGCATCAATACAATATTGGACTTGGTTGATATAGATTGGACTTGGTCGATATGGGAATAAGAAATGAATTGGGTCTCGTAAAGAAAAGAAAACGCACATATCTACCTCCAGCTCCTCACACTCTATCTAGAAAAGAAAAAATTGTTTTATGTAAATTTCTACACAAAGTTAAAGTTCCAGAAGAATACTCTTCAAACATTAAAAATTTAGTTTGTATGAAAGACCTCAAGTTAAAAGGTTTGAAGAACCATGATTGTCATGTTCTAATAGAGCATTTTCTACCAAAAGGTATACGTTCCATTTTACTTGAAAAAGTTCGATGAGCCATAACTAAATTATATTTCTTCTTCAGAGAAATTTGTAGTAAAGTGATCGATCCTCAAAAATTACCGACATTGTAGAGGAAAATTGTTGTTACTTTGTGTGAGCTTGAAATTTATTTCCCACCCTCATTTTTTGATATAATGGTTCACCTTATTGTTCATATTGTTAAGGAGACACAACTTTGTGGGCCAGCTTATATGAGATGGATGTATCCGATAGAACTATATATGAAAATATTAAAAGGGTACATAAAAAGTAGAAGTCGACCAGAAGGTTGTATTGTTGAACGCTACATTATCGAAGAAGTTGTTGAACTTTGTACTAAATATATATCCAACGTTGAATCCATAGGGCTTCCCATGTCTCGTCATTCGGTAAGAATAACAGGAGAAGTGGTCATTTGAAAGAGAGTAATGACTATATCAAGGACAGAACGGGAGCAGGCACAATTGTATGTTCTACACAATGATGATGAGGTTCAACCGTATGTTACAATACACATGGATCAATTATCTAATTTGAACATGACTAGGAATCAAAATTGGATAACACGAGAGCACAATCAAAGTTTTATAACATGGCTAAAAAATCACATTAACTCAAAATTTGATATAGACCCCAATTCAATTTCACAGAGATTGAGGTGGCTAGCAAATGGTTCGAGTTTACATGTATTTTCTTACACGGGTTATGTAATTAACGGCTACACATTTTATACCAAAGAACAAGATGATCAAACCACTATACAAAATAGTGGAGTCACTCTCGTAGCTGAAGCGATGCATATCTCAAGTTCTAAAGACAAAAATATAATATATACAAATCTATCATATTTTGGGGTTATCGAGCATATATGGGAGTTAGATTACACAATGTTTCATGTTCCCATTTTTGGTTGCAAGTGGGTCAATAATAATAATAGCGTTGGGATTGATGAGTCAGGGTTCTTGCTTGCCGATTTTAATATGGTGGGATAAAAAGATGAGTCTTTTATTTTAGCGTCACAAGCTCAACAAGTGTTTTATGTCATTGATCCTATTGATGATAAATGGTTCATTGTCCTATCGACCAATAAAATAAGTGATGATAACAATCACGATGAAGATGTTGGTAATGTTCCTTTCTTTGTGAAATCACAACCACGTGAAATTAATTCAAATGATGATGGTTTATATCTTAGAGATGATCATGATAAGGGAATTTGGATTAATCCATCGTTTCGTATCGTTAAAGGACAAACAAATGTGAATCCCACCAGGAAAAGAAGAAGGAAATCTTAAGGTGTTTAAGTGTTTATATAAGCCATGTAATTTGAACTCGTCATGTAATTTTACTAAGTTCATGTAATTTAAGTGTTTGACCTGCCAAAACTGAGTATTTTACCATTTAGCTTGAACTGTATTTGATTTTCTACTTATACTGATTTTATGCTTATAGTGAACTTGAACTTGAAAAAGCTATGTTTGATTGGGCATTTTCCTTGAACTTGAACTTATCCAATCTAAACTGATCATGTAATTTAACATTGTTTTATAGGTATTTAACTAATTATTTGGAAGAAAAAAATCTGAAATTCGTATTTTACATAAACTGAACTGAAATTGTAATTTAGCATATTTAACTTGAACTGAACATAAACTTACAATTTTACAGCGCTTTTGTCCGTAAGCGATGTAAAAGGCTTTCATTACAAATATTTTACAGCACTTTTTGTCCATAAGCGTTGTAAAATGCTCATATAGCGCTTTTATAAAGCGCTTGTTGTAAAAGTGTTGTAAGAGGCTCTTTTAAAGCGTTTGTTGAAAAAGCGATGTGATAGCATTAGGTCTTTTAGATCTTTTAGCGCTTTTATATCGTCTTTTAAAGCGCTTATTATAAAAGCGCTGTAATAGGGTTAGGTCTTTTAGATCTTTTAAAGTGTTTTTTGGACAAGCGCTATAATATGGTCTTTAACTAAACTAATAATAAGAAACCTCTTGAGTTTCTTCGTCATTATGTATTCTCCCTACGAACTTGACAGTGTGAAACCTCTCATTTTCATCTTCATTATGTATTCTCTCTCTTTACTACGAACCCTCTTCACTACTGCGAGCCCTCTTCCATGCGAATACTCCAAACGAAAAAATTATGTGCTTAGAGTTTCCGGAAAAATACATAGAGGTTTTAGATCTCATTTGTCAAACTACTACTTAAGAGATCGTGATGGAAATTTGAATGTTGAAGCTCCAAAAATATACAAACACTACATATCAAATGAAGAATTGAGCGCTTTTGTAGCTAAACGTGCAGATCTCGCTTACATGATCTCTCATATTCATAACGTATTTTTTTACATGATCATTATTTTTTTTATATAGAGTATAAGTACAGCAAATCGGGAGAGAGCAAAAAATTCAATGCATCCATACAAAAAATTGCGTATGGGGTATGCACGTTTAGAGCAAAAAATTGTAAGTAAACATCACTTTTATATAGTTAATGTGGTTGATTATAAACTATAATTTATAACTAATATTTTGTTTATGTTTTAATGAATAGCTTCAAGAGATGAAACCCGATCAACCATTAGATCGTCATATTTTGTGGAAGGAGGCTCGTTTGAATAAAGATGGAATAGTTGATAATGAAAATGTTCAGCAAGTGATAACACAATTTGTAAGTACATTATCACTTTAATATTTTTTAATATTGTATTTTAAAAATGATATTGAACTTATATTTTTAATCATACATGTATTTTAGGAGAATCTAGAACAATGTTCTGAAAATCCAGAGGAGAATACACAAGTTAGTTGCAGGGACATACTTGGTAAGGTATTTAATAATCCTGAATATTCTTGCTGTGTGAGGGGTAAAGGATTTGGCGTAACTCCAAAAAGCTATTTTTCACATGAGAAGTGCACAAATCCATCTAATGAGGAAGTACTAGAGAAGCTGAAAATCCTAACAGATCAAGTTGCATTTTTGGTGAAAACGAATAAGGAAAAACAACTTTCGGAGTGTCAACGTGAAATACAACTAGATAGTGAAAATGTTAATTGCAACGTTGGTCGTAAAAGTCTTATGGAGGTAATTAATTACTTAATGAAATAAGAAATTCATTCAACCTAATTGTTTCACAAACTTATGTATTAATCATTTATTTAGGGTGTCTCATCATGTGTGCTATATTTATCCTCCCCTACTCATCGTATGGTTGGAAAAGGAACATTGTTCAATACCTTAGGAGAAGTATTACATCATACACCGATCCATGTCGATCATGTTAAAGTGTCACCTGTGATTGCTTTTGAACCACTTGCATCATTGCATATCCCCGATAACGATGAAGATATGAAGTTTTTGGGAGAAACAATAGGTAGTTACGTGGCATGGTCCAAACATCTTATTGCCATAGATACGATATATTTAATTGCTATATATGTTTAATTGTATGATTTATGATTGATTATGTTTAATTGCTGATTTTTCCACTGTTAACGTTAATTTCACATTTATTTAGATTAGTGTGAAGAATCAAAAACAAACAGGGATTTGGGTCGTGTCTTAACATACAAGCAAAAATAAACATGGACATCAATGATTCACGAATCATACACATGGAGAAAACTATTTTTCATAGATGAGTATGAAGAATTACTTGATAAAGAGTACATTTATGAACTTCTCAATCATAAGGAACTGAGTGCTACTATCATCAGCATATACATTAGGTAATTGCATCACTTTCCATAAGCTAATTTGTTGGTAATTAATTTTAATTGCATCACTGCAACATTTATTGGTAATTAATCTAATTTGATATTTTCATTAAAGGTTTTTGTATGAAAAGTTGGTGTGCATGCGTAAATTGTCATATAGATTTTCATTCTTATCTCCACATAGGCTATCTATGTTTAAACTCGATCCAGTTTATGTAAAAAAATATGTTGTTAATATACTTCTGGAAAATAAAGAGAATGATAAACTGTTTCTTGCCCCATATAATTCAGGGTAATTATATATTCTTTTATCTATACCTTTTTTAACTTATGATACTTCATCAGTTGTGTAAACAAAGTTGCCAACCAAATTTTTGTTGTTGTAGGCAACATTGGCTGTTGTTTGCCATCAATTCCACATATGAAATTATATACTATTTAGATCCGTTGCACGGTCATTATAACAACCACTCGGATATAAAGAATATCTTTGATACGTAAATAATATTCATTTATTTCTTACATATATAAAAAATGTGTTTGGTAATTGAATAATAATCACATTTATTTTCATAGTGTTTTACAAATTTTCTACGTTGTATGTGTGTGTGTCAGTATGTAATCGAACTAAAAGTTATATAATTATTGGGAAATTGGCTGCTGGAAATTAGCATGCTTGAAATTGCTGATCATTATTTTAATTATTGTACAGACATTAACTAACGAAATTTTATACGCAAAAATACATATTCGTTTTTATTTATTTATGATTATCTTAAATACTCATTTATCTTAAAATCAATTAATAATATTTTTAGTTATATTTTACAAATAATGAAACAAAGTATTTACAATCACTAAAAGTAAATTTAATACGTTAAACAAAAGAAACTCTTAGAGTCAAAACTATTGATGTTTTACTACCCAAACATAAATCCTAGTTGGTCATAAACTTTGGACTTGTGGAAAACTCACCCAACAAGTCTAACCCCAACACAAAAGCATCTCGGGGCCTCCAACAGCATGTTATTGTACTTCCTCGCATTTCTCCTATTGGGTTGACCATGATATTATTCACTCAAGTAACACTATATGTGACGTCCTTTCAAATGTAAGGGTCATCTCCAAATAACAAATACAGAGAAAATATGCATGCATATATAGTTGTTATAACAAAAATATAAATAAATCATATATTTCATTTAACAATTAAAAGTCACAACGCACCAAATATACAAATCAACCAAAATGCACAATCTATTTGTTAGATTATATGTCAATGCATGATTCCGGAATATCGCCTCCCCCGCAAGCACTTCGTGGGTCCTTCCAAGCAACACCACTAACACAAAATCCCCGCAAAGATATGTGGGCTCCAACCAATTATGGACGCACCACACAACTATGAATGCATGAATGTAGACAATTTTGTTAGTAACAATATAGATCACTCAACCAGAGTGCCCAAAATCATTCAACCTTGTTCTAAACCAACCTAGTTTAGAACCAAAGTAATCACCTTGAGTAACCACAACATGTCAAGCACAACTATTATAACAACGCATCACATAACATTCATTTTCCACAATTTGAACATGTCAAACACAACCATTATTAATATTCATTTTGAAGATAACACACAAATAGAACCAATACACAACATCATTGTACATTTATATCACATATAATTCAAGTAGGAAAGCGAGAGGAGTGATGTCCTTACTGTTACTAAAGTTGTATTTAGAATTATGCTTCACAAACTCTTGTCTCACTCATTTCACATCTGCTGTTGTGCGAGCACGATTTCTTCCTCTCTGAAGATCGTTTCACCGATCCAACGGTGAACGAATGCATGTTTTTCTGATACTGATTTAACAAATTCGGGAATAAGATTACTCCTCTCTTTTCTCTTTTAGTGGTTGCCTTTTCTATCAAAATGGTCTCCCTCTCTTTCTCAACTAAACCGTTTTTCTATATCGCAAAACGTTTTTGAATGGAAGACACCCGTTTTGTTTTATTCATTTTTATGGGTAACTGGTATTAAGTGGATATTAAGTGAGGAAACTGGAGAACATAGTAGTAAGTGAGGAACGTGATATTAAATTAAATGGGGAAAGTGTGGGTGATATTAAGTGGGAAAAGTGGGGAACGTGATATTAAGTGGGGAATGTGTGATATTAAATGGAGAAAGTGGGGAACGTATATTATGGCATTTCAACTAAGAAACTTGTTTTAACGGTTGTCATTTGATGCTTTTATTATTATTATTATTATTATTATTATTATTATTATTATTATTATTATTATTACTATTATTATTATTATTATTATTATTATTATTATTATTATTATTATTATTATTATTGTTGTTATTATTATTATTATTGTTATTGTTATTCTTATTCTTATTCTTATTCTTATTATTATTATTATTATTATTATTATTATTGTTATTATTATTATTATTATTATTATTACCAAAAATTAAAATAATATCATCAACAATTATTTCTACACCTAAAGTAAAAATATAAAAATAAAATAACTGGATGTTAAATTCTACCTACCTTACACATTTTCGTCCTCGAAATTGACACTAAATAGTTCCTAGAAATAACACGCTTATCTTATCCGTCGAGAAAATCTTATCTATCATACTACAATTATTTCAAAATTTATCAAGCCTACGATTGATCGCTTCAAATCTTTCTCATACATTTAATGTATGGTACTATCAAACATAAAAGTTGAAGCTTATGTTATCATATCCTACAATTATTCACAGGCTTCACAAATTTGAATTCCTGGTTATAAAATACATATCTTTAATCTATAGGATACTCTTAAGCAATTATCAACTTCATACTTACTCAATCATGCAACTAGTAAAACTTTACATCAATCATTTATTTTGTTCACTCGATAATTTTCTTATCCTAAAGTTTTGGACCATTAACTAACATACAATCTTAATTGTAACCTCTATATCACAACCCCTACAAGATCCACTAAGTTTTAACCACACTTCTGTCGCGCCACTCTGATAAACCAATTAACCACGCTTCCGTCGCGACACTCTGATAAACCAATTAACCACGCTTCCGTTGCGCCACTCTGATAAACCAATTAAGAACATTATTTGTGTTCTTGTGCAATATGCACACAATATTTAGATGAAGAAATATTTCGATCAAGATTCAAGCGGTGCATAAACTTACACACCACCTCTTGAGGACTTCCGAGACACATGACCAAAACTAACCAGACTAAAAACGTTCCCACTAACCCGCAATCCAATCTAGATCGAACTGCTCTGATACCACCTGTAACATCCCGCTTTTTTGAGACTTTAACTAACGAAATTTTATACGCAAAAATACATATTCGTTTTTATTTATTTATGATTATCTTAAATACTCATTTATCTTAAAATCAATTAATAATATTTTTAGTTATATTTTACAAATAATGAATCAAAGTATTTACAATCACTAAAAGTAAATTTAATACGTTAAACAAAAGAAACTCTTAGAGTCAAAACTATTGATGTTTTACTACCCAAACATAAATCCTAGTTGGTCATAAACTTTGGACTTGTGGAAAACTCACCCAACAAGTCTAACCCCATCACAAAAGCATCTCGGGGCCTCCAACTGCATGTTATTGTACTTCTTCGCATTTCTCCTATTGGGTTGACCGTGACATTATTCACTCATGTAACACTATATGTGACGTCCTTTCAAATATAAGGGTCATCTCCAAATAACAAATACAGAGCAAATATGCATGCATATATAGTTGTTATAACAAAAATATAAATAAATCATATATTTCATTTAACAGTTAAAAGACACAACGCACCAAATATACAAATCAACCAAAATGCACAATCTATTTGTTAGACTATATGTCAATGCATGATTCCGGAATATTGCCTCCCCCGCAAGGGCATCGTGGGTCCTTCCAAGCAACACCACTAACTCAAAATCCCCGCAAGGATATGTGGGCTCCAACCAATTATGGACGCACCACCAACTATGGGCTCCAACCAATTATGGACGCACCACACAACTATGAATGCATAAATGTAGACACTTTTGTTAGTAACAGTATAGACCACTCAACCAGAGCGTTCCAAAATCATCCAACCTTGTCCTAAACCAACTTAGTTTAGACACAGTAATCACCTTGAATAACCACAACATGTCAAACACAACCATTATAACAA
>NC_021165.2:30959101-30959569 GCF_000331145.2 Cicer arietinum | reverse complement strand
GTCAAACACAACCATTATTAATATTCATTTTGAAGATAACACACAAATAGAACCAATACACAACATCATTGTACATTTATATCACATATAATTCAAGTAGGAAAGCGAATGGAGTGATGCCTTTACCGTTACTAAAGTTGTATTTAGGATTATGCTTCACAAACTCTTGTCTCACTCATTTTACATCTACTGCTGTCCGACCATGATTTCTCCCTCTCTTAATGTCGTTTCACCGATCCAACCGTTGAAAACGTGGATCTGGATGTTGCGAACCTTCTGTCCAAAAATCAGCCCGATCCAACAATTAACGAATGCACAATCGATGTTTTTCTGATACTGATTTAACAAATTAGGGAATAGAATTACTCCTCTCTTTTCTCTTTTGGTGGTTGCCTTTTCTATTAAAATGGTCTCCCTCTCCTTCTCAACTAAACCGTTTTTCTATATCGCAAAACGTTTTTGAATGGA
>NC_021165.2:30884872-30957879 GCF_000331145.2 Cicer arietinum | reverse complement strand
AAATCAATTAATAATATTTTTAGTTATATTTTACAAATAATGAATCAAAGTATTTACAATCACTAAAAGTAAATTTAATACGTTAAACAAAAGAAACTCTTAGAGTCAAAACTATTGATGTTTTACTACCAAACATAAATCCTAGTTGGTCATAAACTTTGGACTTGTGGAAAACTCACCCAACAAGTCTAACCCCATCACAAAAGCATCTCGGGGCCTCCAACTGCATGTTATTGTACTTCTTCGCATTTCTCCTATTGGGTTGACCGTGACATTATTCACTCATGTAACACTATATGTGACGTCCTTTCAAATATAAGGGTCATCTCCAAATAACAAATACAGAGCAAATATGCATGCATATATAGTTGTTATAACAAAAATATAAATAAATCATATATTTCATTTAACAGTTAAAAGACACAACGCACCAAATATACAAATCAACCAAAATGCACAATCTATTTGTTAGACTATATGTCAATGCATGATTCCGGAATATTGCCTCCCCCGCAAGGGCATCGTGGGTCCTTCCAAGCAACACCACTAACTCAAAATCCCCGCAAGGATATGTGGGCTCCAACCAATTATGGACGCACCACCAACTATGGGCTCCAACCAATTATGGACGCACCACACAACTATGAATGCATGAATGTAGACACTTTTGTTAGTAACAATATAGATCACTCAACCAGAGCGCCCAAAATCATTCAACCTTGTTTTAAACTAACCTAGTTTAGAACCAAAGTAATCACCTTGAATAACAACAACATATCAAGCACAACCATTATAACAACGCATCACATAACATTCATTTTCCATTATTTGAACATGTCAAACACAACCATTATTAATATTCATTTTGAAGATAACACACAAATAGAACCAATACACAACATCATTGTACATTTATATCACATATAATTCAAGTAGGAAAGCGAATGGAGTGATGCCTTTACCGTTACTAAAGTTGTATTTAGGATTATGCTTCACAAACTCTTGTCTCACTCATTTTACATCTACTGCTGTCCGACCATGATTTCTCCCTCTCTTAATGTCGTTTCACCGATCCAACCGTTGAAAACGTGGATCTGGATGTTGCGAACCTTCTGTCCAAAAATCAGCCCGATCCAACAATTAACGAATGCACAATCGATGTTTTTCTGATACTGATTTAACAAATTAGGGAATAGAATTACTCCTCTCTTTTCTCTTTTGGTGGTTGCCTTTTCTATTAAAATGGTCTCCCTCTCCTTCTCAACTAAACCGTTTTTCTATATCGCAAAACGTTTTTGAATGGAAGACACCCGTTTTGTTTTATTCATTTTTATGGGTAACTGGTATTAAATGGATATTAAGTGAGGAAAATTGAGAACCTAGTAGTAAGTGAGGAACGTGATATTAAATTAAATGGGGAAAGTGTGAGTGATATTATGTGGAAAAAGTGGGGAACTTGATATTAAGTGAGGAATGTGTGATATTAAATAGGGAAAGTGGAGAACGTGTATTAAGTGGGGGTGTGACATTTTAACTAAGCAATGAAACTTGTTTTTAACGGTAGTCATTTGATGCTTTTATTATTATTATTATTATTATTATTATTATTATTATTATTATTATTATTATTATTATTATTGTTATTATTATTATTATTATTGTTATTATTATTGTTGTTGTTGTTATTATTATTACCAAAAATTAAAATAATATCATCAACAATTATTTCTACACCTAAAGTAAAAATATAAAAATAAAATAAAATGACTGGATATTACATTGTTGTGCATATGTAATTGATATTGTGGATATGTAATTGATGTGAATATGTACTGAATATAGTACTGATGTAATTGAACTTGTTGTTGTGAATATGTCTTGAATTAGAAAATTGCAAATGTGTCAATATGATTTTGGAAAAAAATTGAAAGAAAACGCTTCTTTAAAAAATGCCAGTAAAACTTGTTTAAAAATTTCAAACCAATGCTTTTTTAAAAATACCATTAAAAAATGTCAATCATATTTACAACGCTTTTAATAAAAAAGCGTTGTAAAACTAGTATAAAAATGAACCTACTACAGCGTTTTTTTGAGAAAGTGCTGTAAAACGAGTATAAGATTACACTTATCACAACACTTTTTGTAAATAGCGCTGTAAAACTAGTATAACAAGTGCGCTCATATGCACCTATTACAGCGCTTTTTTAGAAAAGCGTTGTAAATAGATAAGTGTAAGAGAAGTGTTGAGCGCTATATATTACAAAGCTTTTTATTTTAAATAGCGTTGTTGTATCTTTTAACAGCACTAGATACTATAGCGCTTAAAAGCGTTGTAAACTGCTTAAAAAAAGCGCTGTAAAAGTTTCTTTTTTAGGCAGTGAGATATTTGGTCGAATGGAAATTGTAATATTGTGAAGCTTAAGACCACTTTACCGTTATATTTACTTAATATGATTGAGAATATAAAGCCTTAGCTTTGTGGACACCTTGGAGGATACCTGGATTTGGAAGTGTGATTTGAATGGCATTTACTCAACTAAGATAGGCTATATGTTGGTTGGAGTTGGATTTGGAAGTTGCAGGTTGCAGCTAATATTCAATTCTTCATATGGAAAGCCATAACTCTCAAACTGCAATAAATTTCTTGCACCATAGAGTTATTTGTGTTTCATCTACTTGTCTTTTTTGTGACAATATAGAGGAGTCACTTTATCATTGCTTGATCACTTGCCTGAGAGTTTTAGCATTTTGGAAGGCTTGTGGTGTTGATAATATCATTAGCATTTCTAAGGAAGGTGGGATGATCAACGTTCCACTTATGTTTTATAACCTTTTGTTGGAACATAAGTATGTTATAGTGTGAATTTAAAAATGTGTTGAAGTCCCACGTTAGAAAGAAACATTTTTTATAAATTTAAGTGGAAAGAAACTTGTTTTAAAATTCAAGTCCCACATTGGAAAGAAATATCATATTTTGTGTAGTTTCAACTCTATACATACTAAAGTCCCACATTGTTTAGAAAATATGTGAGTTTGCTTCCATCACTATATAATAAGTTTCAAACTATTGTGAAAAGTACACCAAAGTTGGATACTTTTCCCAACTTTCTCTTTTCTCCCTAACTTTCGAGCCACTTCTCCCCTTTCTTTCTGTCCCTTCAGTTTTTAGAGCGGTTGTTATGTTGTAGTCCTTTCGGTTTTTAGAGCGGTTGTTATGTCGCAGTCCCTTCGGTTTTTAGAGCGGTTGTTATGTCGTAGTTCCTTCGGTTTTTAAGCGGTTGTTATGTCGTAGTCCTTTTGTTATTTAGAGCGATTGATATGTCGTAGTCCTTTTGTTTTTGGAGCGGTTATTATGTCGTAGTCCATTCATTTTTGTCTTTTTGAGCGGTTATTATGTCGTAGTTATGAATGGTCATAGTACCATATTAAGAGTGACTTTAATTGTCATATTGAGAGTGGCTTTAACTGCTATATTGAGGGTGTAATTCTAAAATGGTTTTCTACGATGCAGTGGAACTCTGATACAGTGAATCTGGGTTGTTTTATCTTGGGGATTTCGTGGTTGATAGTCTGTCTTGCACAATTTGGGCAGTGCCGCGAAACATCTTAAAGAGAGCGATCTAGTCCGAGACTCAACCAAGTAATATCTTTGGTGGCATAAATTGTGATTTTTAAATAGTTTTCTAAAACTCAAAAACAACAATTTTAAGACGTTTCTTTCTGCCATGTCAACCAAAGATATTACTGGATTTGGTTATGTTGCCTCTGATTTTGATAAACTGTTTCAGTTTGAAGCAAATAGAAAAGGATAAAATAGTTGGAGAATTAACCCATGGGAGAATAATGATAAGAATTATACTCTTAATCGACTTGTTGATGATTTGTATAACTATTACAGTTCCAGCAATATTGCGAGATATGTTTGAGATACTCTGAATAAGTAAGTTGTGACTGCTACCCAGAGTATCAGATGTCTGGTGACAGATACGTGGAGGCTGACAGATCCATGGAGGCACACTCCCGTAAAATTTAGAAGATAACTCACGAGATCATCTATTAAGGTACGTCACTCATGGCATATTAAAATTAAAATGTTTAAATTTAATGTCTCTTTATGTTTAGATGTTGAAATCAATAAAATGTCTCTTTCTGCTTACATGTTATGTGATATTAATTTTTAACATGATATACTATGTGATGTGAACACATATGATTTCAAAATTAAGTAACTTATGTTTAATTCCAAAGTTATTTTCAAATGAATTTGAAAAAATGTGATTTTTATTGTCAAGCTAAAATAACAAAGAGTTCACATAAATATGTAGTTAGAGAATCTAAGTCTTTAGATTTATTTCACTTTGATATGTGTGAACTTCATTGGACGTTAATAAAAAAAATGAAAATTAAAAGTGAAACGCTTGCATGTAAAGGATCTTTGTAACTGAAATTGAAAGTCAATTTAGTAGAAATATTAAGATGTTCCAAGTATGATTTTAGTTAATTTAATGAGTTTTATAAATTGTCTGTAATTATACATGGAACAACTGAACCGCAATTACTTGAAGTGAATGGTAAAGTTGAAAGAAAAAAAAAAAGAATAGAACTCTTATTGAACTAGTTGTTGATAGTGTGTTTAACTTTAATGCTTCACCTCATTGGTGTACGGAAAATATATTGTTTATTTGCTATGTTTTGAATAGAGTTCTTAATCTAAAAACAAAACATCTCCTTATGAGATAGTGAAGAAAAGACAATCGAACATGTCTTATTTTCAAACATGGGGTGGTCTGGCTTATGTCAAAATCTTTGATCCCGAGCGAATTAAACTCGCCAGTAGAGCCTATGAATGAGATTTCATTGGGTATGCGGTAAAGAAAAAATCGTATAAAATTTATGACTTAAATGCAAAAGTGATCATAAAGTCAAATAAAGTTAACTTCTATGAAAATAAATTCCGTTTCAAATGGAGAAATAGTGGGGGCAGCAAACCTAGTCAAGTTTATGTGACAAGAAGCACTAAAAGCAACAAACAAGACAAAACAGAAACTCGAAGGAGTAAGAAAGTAAGAGTTGCTAGAGATTATGGACCATAATATATGGCTTATAATTTAGAAGAGGATCTTGCAAATCTTAAAGAAGCTTTGTCATCATTAGATGCAAATCTATGGCAAGAAGCTATAAACGAAGAAATGGATTATCTAGAGTCTAACCGGACCTGGCATTTAGTAGACTTGCCTCTTCTTGCAAATCAATAGGTTGTAAATGAATATTGAAAAAGAAACTAAAATCCAATGGAATGATTGATAAATACAAGGCATGCCTTGTAGCCAAAGGTTTTAGGCAAAGAGAAAATATAGATTTCTTCGACACTTTTCCACCGATCACTAGAATAACATCCATTAGAATACTCATATCACTAGCAACTATTCTTAACCTGGTGATACACCAAATGGATGTTAAAACAACTTTTTTAAAAGGTGATTTGGAATAAGAAATCTATTATGAAACAACCTGAAGGTTTTGTAATTAAAGGACAAGAATACAAGGTACGTATGTTAGATAAATCCTTGTATGGTCTTAAATAAGCTCCTAAGAAATGGCATGAAAAGTTTGATAACTTTATTATATCGAATGAGTTTAAAGTGAATGAAAGTGACAAATGTATTTACTACAAATTTAAAAATGTCATTTGCACTACCATATGTCTTTATGTAGACGACTTACTCATATTTGATTCAAACATTTATGCTGTAAATATTGTGAAATCATTGTTGTGTAACAACTTTGATATGAAAGATCTCAGAGAAGCGAATGTAATCCTCGAAATCAAGATTACTAGTTCAGAAAATGGAATTTCTTTGGATCAATCTCACTATGTTGAAACAATCCTAAAGAAATATAAATACTTTGATTGTAATCCTTCTTGCACACCATATGATCTAAGTGTGAAACTTTTCAATTACACTAGTGAAGGTGTTAGACAAACTGAATATGCGAGCATCATTGGCAGCCTCATGTATGCAACTGATTGTACAAGACCCTACATTGCCTACATCGTGAGACTGTTGTGCAGGTTTACCAGTAGACCTAGTATGGAGCATTAACACGCTATGGAAAGAGTCATGAGACACCTGAAAAGGACCATGAGTCTCGAACTACATTATCAAAGATTTCCTATAGTCCTTGAAGGATACAATGTTGCTGATTGGAACATCTTATCAAATGACTCCAAAGCAATTGATGACTATATTTTAATATAGTGAGTGGTGTTGTATCTTGGAAATCGAAGAACATACGATATTGGCTCAGTCCACTATAGAGTCTGAAATGATAGCACTAGTTACTACTAGTGAAGAAGCGAGCTGGTTGAGATGCTTGCTAGTTGAGATCATTATATGGGAAAAACCTATGACAGATGTGTTGATCCATTGTGATAGTACATCGGCTATTGCGAAGATTTAGAATCGTTATTACAACGATAAGAGACGACAAATTCGTCGTAAGCACAACAGTGTTAGAAAGTTATTTTCTAAATGAGTTGTTATAGTGGATCATGTATGCACTGATGAGAATTTAGCAAATCCTTTGACGAAAGGATTAGCTACAGAGAAAGTCATAAATACATCCAAAAGGATGAGACTAATGCCTATAGAGTCACTCATAATGGTAACCCGACCTAAAAGTCTGGAGATCTCAAGAATTAGGTTCAATGGGTAATAACAAGTCGTGAAGGGATTTGAGATGAACATGTTATTATAAATAAGAGAAGCATGATTCCTGAAGCGATGATAGAATGAGGTAATAGAAACTATTAATGAGATATATACTCTATCTGGAGGGAGTACCTAGCTACAGGAGTACTCTTGATAGACCCAACTATGTGAATGTGGAAGTGGGGCCGCTTCCTATGGAATTTCGAGGCAGAATCCCAAAAGCGTTCACTATACTGAGATACACGTGCAGGGCCATTAATGCACGGGCTTTTGAGAATACACTCTATGAAAAGGTTGTATGTGGGTTTGATGTCAGAGATAGAGTTCAAGACTACGAGTCACTCTTGTTGAATTTGAATCTTACTTACTATGCAAAGGTTCAAGTCAAGAGACACTTTTTTTATGCACGATCTTATAGAAACATTTGATGCTATTTCAGAAACATTTTTTTAAATTCAAGTGGGAAATTGTTGGAACATAAGTATGTTATAGTGTGAATTTAAAAATGTGTTGAAGTCCCACAATGGAAAGAAACATTTTCTATAAATTTAAGTGGAAAGAAACTTATTTTAAAATTCATGTCCCACATTGGAAAGAAATATCATATTTTGTGTAGTTTCAACTCTATACATACTAAAGTCCCACATTGTTTACAAAACATATGTGAGTTTGCTTCCATCACTATATAATGAGTTTCAAACTATTGTGAAAAGTACACCAAAGTTGGATACTTTTCCCAACTTTCTCTTTTCTCCCTTTTATATTATGTTCGCCTAACTTTCGAGCCACTTCTCCTATTTCGTTCTGTCCCTTCGGTTTTTAGAGCGATTGTTATGCCGCAGTCCCTTCGATTTTTAGAGCGGTTGTTACGTCGTAGTCCCTTTGGTTTTTAGAGAAGTTGTTATGCTGCAGTCCCTTCGATTTTTAGAGCGGTTGTTATGATGTAGTTCCTTCGGTTTTTAGAGCAGTTATTATGTCGTAGTCATTTTGTTTTTTAGAGCGGTTGTTATGTCGTAGTCCTTTTGTTTTTAGAGCGGTTATTATGTCGTAGTCCATTCGTTTTTGTCTTTTTGAGCGGTTATTATGCCGTAGTTATGAATGGTCATAGTATCATATTGAGAGTGACTTTAATTGTCATATTGAGAGTGGCTTTAAGTGTCATATTGAGGGTGTAATTCTAGAACGATTTTCTACGGTGCAATGGAACTCCAATACAATGAATCTGGGTTGTTTTATCTTGGTGACTTCGTGGTTAATAGTTTGTCTTGCACAATTTGGACAGTGCCGTGAAACGTCTTAAAAAGAGCGACCTAGTCCGCGACTCAACCCAGTAATATATTCGGTGGCATAAATTGTGATTTTTAAATAGTTTTCTAAAACTCAAAAACAACACATTTGCTTGAGGTTTGGTTCTATTGGTCCTTTAGTTATGTGGAATATTTGGTGCGCCAAAAATAAGTATGTGTTTGAAGCTATTATCTAAGTCACGAGGTCTATTACTGCAATGATTCTATCTCAACTTCAAGTAGCTAGGACCGTTTTTGTTAATACTATAGGGCAGCATGCTCTTAAACCTTGTCGAGAGATTTCTTAGCAATGAGAAAATCATGACTTTGTTATCCTCAATGTAGATGGGAATGCATTAACAAATCTGAGTTTGACAAGCTTTGATGGTCTAGTTAGACCGCACAATGGGAGCTTCATATTTGGATTTTATGAGTGTTGGCTGTTCTAATATCCTCCAAGCCGTGATTGAAACATTGTGTGTGGATATCAAGTTGTGTTGGGAAATAGGATTTAAGTTTTTCATCTGTTACTCTGACTATTTGGAGGCGGTTAAGTTATTGAGAAAAATGTCTCATCGTTTTCACCATTATTCTATTTGTTGGAGCTCATAAAGGTTTATTTTAAGTATGGATCAAATTTTTTTCTCTCCATTATATTCTTCGGGAAAGTAATGCTTGTGCATATTTCTTTACAAAGATGGATGCTAATATTTCTGAGTTGCTTGTTAAAGTTCATCATCCTCCTCCGAGACTTTCATCGACTTTTTTTGCTAATGCTTTAGGTGTCTCTTTTATTACGGTGTAGTTTTTTTTTCTTTTTTCATGTAACCAAAAAAAAAAAAAGAAACCCTACAAATAATTTATCCATTGTCCTTATAAGCTCGTCAACTATCATCTATCCATAAATTTAAAAGGTTTATATAATTCCTTCAAATTTTTTTACATTATTATAATACTCTAAAGATTTAGGTTAAGTTACACTTTTAATCCCTTAAATTATTTTTAGATTTCACTTTGTTTCCTTAAATTTTACTTGTTTCGTTTTGATCATTTAAGTTACAAAGGATTAAACACTTTACTCCCTCGAATTATTTTGATTCTATTTTAGTGCCTTAATTATAAACATTAAACACTTTAATATATTAAATTATAAATATTATACACTTTGTTCATTTGTAATAGTGTCTATTTTTGTAGCTTAAAGGACTAAAATATTTAATTTTTGTAACAAAATTAATTAAAATGAAACGAATAAATTTTAAGAAACCCACATGAAATCTAAAAATAACTTAAGTGACAAATTTAGTTAAAAATCTATCGTTACTAAATTCCTTTGTAAATTGTTCATATAAATAAAAAGATTTAATTTATATACACCATCAATATAAAAGAATTTTTACATAGTTAATCAATCATAACCCTAAAATCATTAAAAATATTGAATTTTTACTAAAATTATCTCTAAAATCATTCCATCCCATTATAAAAATAAATGAAAATAGAAAACAATCCTTTCATATACTCAATTAATGTGAAGTCTTTTTAACTTTAAACCCATACACCGTATTGTAATCCAGAAATTTAATATATAACTCTCTAAACATTTCCCTCTCTTCTCTTCCATACTTAAGAGACCACAACTTTCAAACTTCTACCAAAATCTTCCAATGGCTTCCCAACAACCACAAGAAGAACCAAAAACCATTCCCCTCAAAATCTTAGTAGACAAAAAAAACAACAAAGTTGTTTCTATAGAAACAACCAAAGACTTCATCGACACTCTATTCAGCTTCCTTTCTCTTCCACTCGGCACCATCATTCGCCTCTTAACCACCACCAACAACAATGACCAACAACAAGAACAAGAACAAGAACAATCAGAATCATCAACGTTCCTCGGAAGCATCAACAACCTCTACAAAAGTGTACAAAACATGACTCCAAACAATGTTTGGAACAACCCTGTTTGCAAACAAATGTTGTTGAATCCAAGGAACTCATGTGAATCACTATGTACGAAGCTTTTCTTGAACATTGATGATACTGAACCATCGAACAAGTTTTTTGTGTGTGATTCTTGTAACAAGTTTACAACTTTTTCAAACCTTGTTTGTGAATGTGGACAACCCACTAATAAGCAGCCTACGATTTTGGATTCTGAGGGTCAAGGGAATAGTGGTGGTGTTAATGTGGATGGTTTAAATGGGGTTTTTGTTAAACAAAATGGGTCAATGTTTTTGGTGTTTGATGATTTGAAGATTGTGCCTAGTTCTTTGGTGAGTTCTATGGAGATGTTGATGGAATTGGGGTATTCAGATTTGACTCAATTGGAAGAAGTTACACACAGCATTGGAAAGCAAGAGGTAATGGTGCTGTGTTGTATATTGTGAACTCTATTTTGCAATGTGTATTTATCTCATGATTTTCATGTCCCAATTACATTGAACTTGTTATTTTATTTTATGGTTTAGAGTTTGTAGAGTAAGAAAATTTCAAAAAAAGTTTTTGAAATTTTGAATCATGGTTCTAAATTGAGGTTACGCTGCAAATGTTGATATTTCAATCAAATGCGGTAAATGTGGCATATGTGACTAGTTGCGATGTTGTTGCAGAGACTTCTAGAACTTTCATATTTTGGTAGGAATTGTAGTTGCAGACCTCAATTTAGAACTATATTGTGAATCGTTGGTTATTTTAGTCTACGTTAGTTAGAACTCAAGCGTTAACAATGACTTTCAAAATGCTATTCAAATTCTGTGTAGTTCGAACCAAAATAACCGATGATTTATGGTTCCGGTGCCTTTTCTGAATTTTTCTTGTTTCAGGGACTAATTTAACAATGTGTCAATGTCCTACAATTTTATTTGAACTTGCATTGAATCTTTTGACCGTTCTTGAATTATGAATCTTCACCGTATAACTTGATGATTTTAGGGTAGTTTGTATTTTGCATAGTGTCTATTTAGTATTTAAAAGTTAGAACCTCATAGGATAGTATTCAATTAAGAAGGTCTATGTGAGAAAGAAAAGAAAGGAAAGTAAGAAGTGAAATTGAGCAGTTGTAACTTATATAGCTGGAAACTAACAGAATAACAGAATGTAATAAGTTGGAGGGAATATGTAATGGGTCGTTGCAGAAGCAAGTAAGAATTGGAAGAGTTTAAGGGCACTCTTGAATTAGCCTAGAGTGTATTACTTTCTTTTCCTCTTATCTTATTGATCCTGAGGAGTGAAAATGGAAACAGATTAAAAAGGGATGAGTGAAGGAGGGAGAAGACACACAATGTTACTCTGATCTGTTGACCGTTTGGTTTTCTTAATATATTGTATTTCTGTTATGTAATATGAACTTGTTAGTGAATTTATTTTAAAAAAGGTTATATTGGTGTCGTTTGTTTTTTATTACAGATATTGAAACTCCTCAAGTATACCTTAACCTCTCAAGAGCCTCTAACAAACACAATTTTGAAAAGTAGCTCTAAGAACAAAGAAATCCCACCAAACCAATTTGCATCAGCAATCAGAGAAAGGCCTTGCACTCGCGACATCAAAATGGACGTTAAGCTAATCCGAAGTAAATCTCAGAAAAAGATAGTCTTTGCAGAAGCCAGTGAAAACTTTGTCGACTTCATGTTTAGCTTCCTTACAATACCATTAGGTTCCATTGTAAAGCTTTTGGATGGTAACACTTTTGTTGGATGCGTTGATAATTTGTACAAAAGTGTAGAGTCCTTGGACTCTTCGTGGTGTACGGATTCGCGCTCCATGTTACTCAATCCCGGTCTAGCACCGCAGTTTGGTTGTCCAAATCAGCCTCTCAACATTTCTGATGTAGAAACACCAACTACATATTATTATGGTACAGGGTCAAAAAAGCATGATCCTTATTATGGAATGAGACAAATACAGTTCGTGGGAGGAGTGATTTCTAAGTCATATGGATCAGTTTATGAGGCAAAAACCTTGACTTCCCTGGATCCAAGATCGCCCAACAGATCGAATAACAATGTTGTTGGATTTGTGAAGAGACCGACATTGTATGGTGTAGCAGATGATCTAACAGTAAAAGTACTTTCTGGTAGTTCTTGTCTCTCATATTTGAAAGAATTGAGTCTTCCCCTTGATGATCTAGAAATGAAGGTGATAAGCATTGGGGAAGCTGAGGTAAAGTGGCTATTATTTTTGAATGTATCAGTTTTTTCTTGGCTTGAATGCATTTTTAATTTCCTTATATTATCTGATTCACGGTTTTAGTTCTCTTATTTTTAAATTCAAAAATATTATCCTTAAGTTTTTAAAATTTCGTAAATTTTTCCTGACTCTTGAATTTGAAGCTTATTTTTGCTGATGTATCAAGTTGAATAATGATGACAAATCATAGGGTGTTGTGACACTATGCAGATTAAATCTTATTATTTTGTTTCCCATTTTTTTATAGTATTGTTAAAAATGATATAACCCTAAAAATATCTTTATTTTTCAAAAAATATGCATTTCTACGTCACTCAACAACTAGTCAACTCATTATTCAACATGACACATCAGTAAAAACGAGCTCAAACTTCAGTAGTGCGAAAATTTTCAAAAATTGGAGACTATTTAAAACAAACCGAAAAATGCATTTAAGTCTTTTTTTTCTTTGTTGTTTTAACTTCTTCAATTCCCCTCCCTTGTGGTTTGCACTTTGCAGGCTTTGAGCCTTCTTGCAGCTTCCTTGACATCCAAGTTTGCACTAACTAGTGGACTAGAAGATTTTCTTAATGTGCCAAAACAAGAATCAAATTTGACATCAAAGTATATACAAACTAGCAGGCTTGATGAACTTACAAAGGAGCCTAAACCAGAAAACTGAATTATTAATGAGTTGCATTTCTAACCATTGTTTTGCCCAATAGTTAGAAGATTTTGGACCTTAGTAATATCAATAGTTTATGGTTTCCCTTTACATATTAATACTACTAACTAGTTTTTGATTCTTCTATTCACTTTTATGGATTTGGTGGTGAAATACTTTTACAACTATAATAGTAAACTAGTGGAAAGTCGGAAATTAATGTGTCTATCTGTCTAATTTTCTATTGTTTTTAGTTATAGATATACTTTTTATTGTGTTTCATTGCATATTGTTGGTTTTAATTGAATTCAATTACTTTTTTAATATCTATTATTAAAAATTTGTTATATGGATTTATCTAAATTCAATTTCGATATCGATGTTTTTAAATTTAACATTTTATCAATTCATCTTTTAATTTCTTTTTAGCCATTTCTCAGTTTGAAGAAGATGATAAAGATGGTGAAGAAAGGGATGAAAGTTGCTGAAGAAACCTAATTTTTTTTTTTTATAAAATATAATTAATAAAAAATATAATCCTGCACGTGAACATGTATTTAACGAGGTCAGACGGAAATAAAAGAAAAAAATACTTAGTCCTGCACGTTGAGACTTAAATTGAACTAATCAATAGATATATAAAAACTTCAAATTTATGTAAAAGTCTCGGTTTACTTACTAACTGTAGTTAAATTTTTTTGGGGTAAAATTAGTATACTGGGGTGTGTTAAGTCAAATGAAATATCATCTTTGTCTCTATTATAAGATCCTTTTGTATAAAAATTTGAGAATAAAAAAATGCATTAATCATAAAATACATTGATTATTTTTTTTATCTGTAGAAGAAATGATAAAGAAATTCGTATACAATTGATGGTGGAATTTGAATTTAATACAAAATATGCAATCCAACAATTATCAGTTAAATTAAATCTTATATATACATTAATTATATTTTTTAATTGAGTAAAATATAAATTTCGTAAAAATATATCTAATTTATTGAAGAAAATTAAAATACCAACCATTTTTCTCTCTTAATAATAGAATAATAATTTTGAAAAGAAAATGCATATTATTGACAAATTTAATATAAAATTACTTTTTCTTTAATTATTGTGCATTGATAAAAAAAAATAATAGGCATACATATATGGACAAAGGTAGTATGCTCTTTATTTTTATTTGACTTTGTTTGGTAAAAAACTGCAGAGATAACGAATAAGTTAATTGACACTAGATAACCTTATAATTAATAGTGGATTAATAGTTGATAACAGGCAACATATATATTAACATTGAATTTGAAGTATTTAAATTGATTGTTAAGTATAAAATCATCTAAACATATATCTTTCAAGTGAGATAATGAGGTAAAAATTAGAAAAAAATATAAAATATACGTTTTAAACTATAAACTCATGCTATGAGTTTATACGTTATCTTTTTATTTAGTCTTAATATGTTAAGATTAATAATATTATCACATTGCATTGTAGCATATCTACATATAAGAATAATTGAAATGACATGCCTTTAGATTCTGCAAGGTGAACAAGAATGAGTGGTGAATTATCTTAATCGTGGTTTACGTTTTAGAGCGTTAGAATTTTCCGTTTAATGAAGATAACAATTTTATAATTAAGCAGTTAAGGACATGAATCTCTTATTAATCTTAATAGAATGATTCAATTCATTACGGTCCATTAAACAATAAAAGTCAAATATATATTCAATACTTAATACTAATTAACCATAATTAATTAATAATTTTTAAATAATAGATTATTGTTAATCTATAATTAATTAATTAATTAATAATTAACCTAAGATTACAAAGAGACACAATTTAATTTTTTTTTATAAATAAAATGATATAATTACTACAGATATTTACACGCAACTGCGAGATCTCGAAATATCGAAATTTGTTTAAAATTATAGTTTATCTTATTATAATAAAAATAAAATTGATATAAAAGATTGGGACCATCAGATCAAATCAATTTTGGGATGACTACAACTGATTTTGATGGAAGCATATTTTTTGAGTTTTAGTTAAATAGAATTGATTCTTTATTCCTTCAAAAATAAAAAGTTGATCCTATATGTGGGACCTATGTCGTGTAGATTTAAATTTATTATTTTTAAAGTGATTGTACGTTAAGCATGTTTGATTAGTTTGTCAGAGAATGCAAACTTGTTTTACGTAGTTGGAAACGCTAAGCTAAACCAATTTATCAATTAATTAGACGAGAAACTAAAATGATTAATTATCATTTTTGTCATATTTTATTAGATGACTCTATCAAATAATTTTACAATGTCATTGCATATGGTTAAATATTAAAGAAAGTGAAAAGAAATATATATATATATATATATATATATATAATGAAATAATTTTTTTAAGCAAAAATTAATTAATATAAAAATATAAAATTTTTGTATTGGATGACTGTATAAAATATAAGTAAGATAAAGGGAAAAGAAGAATAAAAAGAAGAGAAACTAAAATAATTAATTATCATTTTTATTATTTTTATTGAATGACGGTATAAAATAATTTTACAATGTTACTGCATGAATATGATTAAATATTAAGAAAAAGAGAAAATCTATATATATATATATATATATATATATATATATAATGACATAAAACTTTTTAAACAAAAATTAGTAATATTAAAAAAGAATAAATATAAAAATATAATATTTGTAGTTTATTAAATTGAAACATATTCTTTGGTGAAGTTTACTAATTTATATCCACTCATATTTTAGTTGGTGAAGTAGTAATCTATACTTTTTTTAATTTAGACTAAACTAGCAAAATACTTATGCTTATGTGCAAGTCTGTGTCGTTGCCCGTAAATTGAATAATTTGACTTAATATAAAATTAGTTAATATTAAAAAAGAATAAATATAAAAATATAATATTTGTAGTTTATTAAATTGAAACATATTATTTGGTGAAGTTTACTAATTTATATCCGCTCATATTTTAGTTGGTTTAAATTAGTAATCTATACTTTTTTTAATTTAGACTAAACTAGCAAAATACTTATGCTTTTGTGCAAGTCTGTGTCGTTGCCCATAAATTGAATAATTTGACTTAATAAAAATAAATATTAATCTTTAAAAATAATTTTAATGATTAAATAAATATAATAATAAAAAACTTAGATTAAGATAAATATTAAAAGTTTGAAGTCATCCATTAATTCATCTTTTGATCTATTAAATTTTTGTATGTTATACTTTTTGTTGTCGACAAAATTATAATTTTCTTGTCGTTGATTGAAATACTTGTAAATAAAATTTAGAGATAGTTCACAAAATTCTATAAAAACAAGTATGACATTCAAGGTTGAAAGGTGAATTCTATAATTGATCAAGAAAGATTGTGTGAAAGCAAGAACTTTCTTGTGAGAACTGGACGTAACTCACTTTGGGTGAACTAGGATATATCATTGTACTGTATGATCTTTTTATATCCCTATCCTTATTTATTTCTCACTCACTATCACATATCACCTATAAATAATTTGGTTTATTCATTTTTAACTTACCCAAAACATTCTTGATTTTTATTTGTAACAAAGATCGATCTTGAGTTAATTTAAAAGCATAAATTAACATTTCAAAAAGGATCACAATTCAAACTCTCATTTCTTGATCAATTTTTAGAAGTATTTTTCTTTTTTTAAAAACAACTCAAACTTACCTCTCTACTGCAATTATCTACACAACGAACGACTTCTATTATTTTATTAATATTTCTAACTTTACCTTCTTATCTCCTTAAACTCAACGCCTAACTCATTTTATGATAGAAGGACAAGTAAATAGTATCAAATCTATTTTACTCTGCTTTTTTCTAACGACAATGACAAGTGAACAGTGTTAGTGGCATTTCACTTCACTCCTTTTATGATGTACAGACAATTGAACAGTGTTAGATTCATTTAACTCATCTCTTTTTTTCTGACACAAGGATAAATGAATAGTGTTAGATGCATTTTACCCCCACTCACTTTTTTACGCAAGGACAAGTGAATGTGATAGTGGCATTTTACTCCACTCGTGGATTTATATACTGCAAGCCAATTATTCAAGTTGATGGCACAATCTTGTATGAAAAATATAAATGGACCCTTTTGTTAGCAGTTTCTTAAGATAAAAAGGCAACGATATATCTTTCATTGTCTTTCTCTAATCAAGAGTGAAATAGGGAAAGCTTGGAGTTTTTTCTAAATAAAAAAAATTATAAAAAAAAAAAAAGGAATCATGTCACACCCATGACAAACATCTTTTTGACTTCTAATATGCATCAATCAATAAAAAGTGCCTACATAAAACCACAAAATGGGTGCCTACAACCTTTGTCAATGCATGTGTATTGCGTGCAACACATTGTACAAAACTTCATTAGAGAATTCAATAATGTAGAACTACTAAAGTTAGTAGTCAATGTGTATAAGTATATATTTCAAAACATATACGTTGCACTAACATTTTTCTATCATAACTTTATGATTATGTTTTTATTCGACCTCTTTTGGCTATGCATTGAACAAACCAATTTTTAATTATGACTGGAAGAAATATCATTGTGTGACCAAGAGGTGGTAAGGTGGCTTGATAGTATCTCAAAAGAAAAATGGACTCGAACATATGAAAGAGACAAGTGTTGGGATCACATCACAACCAACCTTGTCGAATCCATTAATTTTGTATTAAAAGAAACATAAAATCTTCCAATCACAATTTTGGTTAAAGCAATGTATTTCAAATTAGGTAAACTATTTTCAATTATAGCTACTACATGTTTGTATCATATGTGTACAAATTGTATTCAATATCTATCAGGATCAATTTGTGATTATGCAAGATATATGATATTGGTCTCCATATATAGAAGATATGATGCACCACAATGATAGAATAAAGAGAACTCTCAAGAGTAGTCCAAAATTTAGATGTATTTGTACAAAGACTGACTTAAGAGAAAATGGTCAACCAAAAAGATGCAGGTTGTGTCAAAATGTGGTACATAAAAAAAATCTCCAAATGCTATTAGAAGTACACACAAGAGATTAATTTTTTATCGTGAACAAATAGGGCTAACGCCTAACGAGAGAAAAAACTAGAAAACTATATCAACATTCCTAGGCATGCAATTATAGCTACTACATGTTTGTACCATATGTGTACAAATTGTATTCAATATCTATCAGGATCAATTCGTGATTATGCAAGATATATGATATTGGTCTCCATATATAGAAGATACAATGCACCACAATGATAGAATGAAGAGAACTCTCAAGAGTCGTCTAAAATTTAGATGTATTTGTACAAAGACTGACTTAAGAGAAAATGGTCAACCAAAAAGATGCAGGTTGTGTCAAAATGTGGTACATAAAAAAAATCTCCAAATGCTATTAGAAGTACACACAAGAGATTGCTAACGCCTAACGAGAGGAAAAAACTAGAAAACTATACCAACATTCCTAGGCATGCAAACTCCGAATATATCCTAGAAAACACAGGATGTAATGAAGTTCACTAAGGGGATTCTCCAAAGTAAATACTTCATGAGAGTTCTATCGTAGACTAAAGTTAGCTAATAAATCAACGCCTCTGTCATATGGACCTACCAATGTAAGTTTGAAAGATCTTAAATTCGCATACTAAAATGGGAGTTTTTCCATTCATTTTAACTATCCCAATAACCATATCAATCAAAAGTTTTCATCCACTCTCTACTATGAGATTGGTAATCCCCTGTCTTTGAGCCATATTCATGCATGTGTACATGCCCCACATTTCAGCATGAAAGACAACGCACGCTCCAATCTTCTTCGTAAAGCCTTTTTGCCAACGATCATCTAGACCATGAAGCAAACTCACACATCTTACAAGATCTATAGACTTGTACGCTTCATTGCACTTTAGCTGGATCCAACTCTACGGGGAAGCTTCTAGCCCATATAAATAGTTTCCTGGTTTGTAACTTCTTAAAGAGACATTATGTCTCTCCTAATCATGTCGGTGTATGCCGTAATGTCAATCTATTTATATAGATTATTATTCGCATCATGAATTTAATCATATATCTAATTTTGATTATATATACAAGGCATCATTAGAATAGAAAGTTTGTTTAATAGAACATCAAGTGTGACTTGATCGCGAGATCCTATTATACATTAGAACATTATTCTTAAAGTATATGTAGTCAAAGTATTATTGTTAATTATTAGGACGATAATAATACATTAAGACTTTTATGTGATTAGACTGATGACTACATCTCATGGGTCATGGGTATGAGATTTCAAGTTGTCACATAGATATAAATATTGAGAATAATATTTATACTAGATTGACCCACCATCAAAATGCTACATAATTGTTGTGTAAGTATCATTAGTGATTCTCATGTGACCATAGTGAGCAGTTCTTCGACTTGAAGTCATTGCGATTCCTACCAGAGGAGTTGTAGTCTTTAAGACCATTAAATGTTGTTTATAGCAAGACAATAATAAAAGTGTTTATTAAGCCTATAATAAACCATGTGGAGGGTTGTGTGTGATGTAGATAAAATTTGTCTCTCCTACATAACAAGAGTTATGTCTTTGGCATATTGATAGAATGAGACCGTGGAAATACATAGTCATGCTAGAATGGCTCAATATATGATATTGGGTCATTGGTATTTGTGTGTCTACTTTGAGATCGATAAATAGGTAATTGGACTTTACAAATATGACACACATTGTGGCTTGCGTTTAATTAGATACTTAGACAAACAGTGAAGTGCCGAGTGTTGGTGTCCCTCCATTCGATGGAGTCTAGACCATTAGTGTATATGGGTGTTGGAAGAGCCACAACTTGATTTATAATGTTTGGAGTTAAGTGGATGTTGAGGAAATTAAGATCCCATTATGTATTACCAGTCAAGCCATCCTTCATCATAGAGATAGTTGTGTCAACCGAACAGTTAGTATCGTTCATCTTGATAGAAGAAACACTAGACAACCATTTTCCCTCAGTTGTCATACCATATTACTTTGGAATTGATCCCAAATGTCAGCAAGAGCTTTCCACAAAGGATACGCATAAAGTTGGATAGTTATCTCAATCTAATGATCTTTGTTACATTCATATTTGTTATAGAGCACCTTACACCAAAGGTAACGAGTTCTCTTAACCATATTCATGAACAAGAATATTTTAAGAGAATAATTTATTTTCCTATTTTGTAAACTTTTTGAAAAATTAATAAATTATTTTCTTCATCTACTTTATTATTTTGTACATACGTAATTAATATTATAATTTGTTTAATTGATGACTAAAATAATTTTAAAAAATTAAATTTTCAAAATTAACTAATAAAATATTATGAGAAGTCGTTGTATAGATAATTGGCAGATAGAATAATATTTCTTTTTCTTTTTTTTTTAAATAAAGGTATATATACACATAAATAATTCCCTTTCCAATGCCAAAATAAAATTTTCAATATTTTCAGTACTAATACACAAATATGTGAGCAATGTTTTAAAAAGTAAAATCTAAACTGAACCAAATTGAAGATTATTTTATTTTATATCCTTTTTTTCATATCTCAAAATGGCACATTTTGAAAAAATAACACAGAAATATTCTACTTTTTTGTCTCAGTTACTGATCGCAACCTGAGATGCGATGAGGTGAAAGGATCTTTTTATTGCTAATAGATTGTCGCATCCTGGGGATACGACCGTAACATTGTTTTTTTTTTTTGCCATTTAATAAATAATTATATTTATTATTATTTAATAAATTATAAATAATTAAAATAATTAAAATATTTAAAATATCAAAATATTATTAATAAAATAAAATACATAAATAATAATAATAAAAAAATACATTAATAATAATAATAATTTTAATAATATTATAAAAATACCACAAATTAAAAAAAATAAATACATCAAATTCATATTTATTATTATTATTTTTATTCATTTTTATTTATTAGATAAAAAAAATAGGAAGAAGTTGTTATAATAATGTGCCAAAAGAGAAGCAAGTTGTTATAACAACATGCCAAACATTAGAAGAAATTATTATAATAAGAGGAAGTTGTTATAATAACATGACAAAACAAATCATTTGTCTATAATATTTTGTCTATAAAATAACAACGTATTTTCTTAACAATTCTTTTATTTAAATGTATTTTGTTCTCCAATTTAATGTGTTTTATTTTATTTTATTAATAGTATTTTGTTTTTTAATTATTTTTAATTTATTAAATTATCAATAACTAAATTGTTAAATATTTTTATTATTATTTTTTAATTAGGGAAAAAATGATGTTAAATGATAGAGAGTTGTTAAGAAAATAAGTTGTTATTTTATCGGTAAAATATTAGGGACACGTTTTTTGTTTTGACACGTTAAATACCAATTTTCTCTTATTATAACAACTTCCTCCTATTTGTTTTGATATATTATTATTAAAATTATTATTCTTTTTACTATTGTTATTATTATTATTATTAAAATTTATAATATTATTAAAATTATTATTATTGATGTATTTTATTTATTTATTTATTATTATTATTTATGTATTCTATACTTTATTACTATTATTATTATTATTAAACTAAATTATTTATTATTAATTTATTTTTTATTAAATGAAAAAAAAACAATATCAGGTCGCATCTCTGGGATGCGACTTGATATTAACAATAAAAAAAAAATTCATTCACCTCGTCGTATCTCTTGCGATCAATAATTGGAGCAAAAAAGTAGGCAATTTATATATTATTTTTTAAAATATGACATTATAAAATATTAAAAAAAAATATAAATATAAAAAATCTCCAAATTGAACCTTAAATTAACCTTTATTGCAGTTATTTTATAATTGGTTATTTGATATCAATTTTGTATTAATTTGAGAAGTATAAAGCAGTTGAATTAATTATGATATAGACGTATCGTTCAGTCGACAAATTATTAAAACATTATATCGACACCGTAAAAGGTACCACAAATTTATATTAATATATTTAAAATATTGGGTGGGACATAAATTATTTACTTATACCATAAATTGGATGCTGGGAATTTATAATGAGTAATTTATTTTAAATTATTTACTTATATAGATAGTTTATTTAATTGAAATTATAATAAATTAATTATAATAGGTAAAAACAATTTTAGTACAATAATAAGGATAAAATTGACAGAAAATTAAAAATGATAAGCTCCAAAACTATTTTAAGTAGCTTATAAAAAACACTATAAACTAGTTTATATATGTTGTAGGATTTTAATATGATAGACACAAGTTATATCATATCTATAATAACAAGATTATTTTAGAATGACCTATTTTTAAGATCTGAGAGATAGTTTACAGAAAGAAAAATATGGACGCTGAATTACCTTTGTTATTTATTATATTCCATTCAACAACAAAATTTCTACCTATAATTTAGTGTTTAATATTAATTAACTATAATTTAGTTAATAACGATTTCTAATAATTAATTATTGTCAATCTATAATTGATTAATTAAATAATTAATATAACAATCTCTCACTTAGATAACAATAATCACTTACTAAAAAAGTAGGAATTAAGACTAGAAAATCAATTATAGTCATAACACTTGTCATTCAAAGAGAAATAAGTTTTTCACGCTGCATAAATTAAATTAAAATATAAATCATACATGTCAAAGACTTAAATTTTATATAAAAATAAATAAATAAATATTGATGATTTAAATTTCACGCTACAATAAACTTTCACTAACTCAAAACAATTTAATAAATTCAAAATATTATTAATAAATAAAATACATTAATAATAAATAATTATGTTTATTATTATTTAATAAATAATAAATAATTAAAATATTAAAAAATTCAAAATATTATTAATAAAATAAAATACATTAATAATAATAATAATTTTAATTTTAATAATATTATAAAAATACCACAAATTGAAAATAATAAATACATCAAATTCATATTTATTATTATTATTTTTATTTATTAGATAAAAAAATAGGGAGAAGTTGTTATAATAATGTGCCAAAAGAAAAGCAAATTGTTACAACAACGTGCCAACATAACAAGAAATTATTATAATAGAAGGAAGTTGTTATAATAACTTGTCAAAACAAATGATTTGTCCATAATATTTTGTCTATAAAATAACAACTTATTTTCTTAACAATTCTCTTATTTAACTGCATTTTTTATCTCCAATTTAATGTGTTTTATTTTATTTTATTAACAGTATTTTGTTTTTTTTTAATTATTTTTAATTTATTAAATAATCAATAACTAAATTGTTAAATATTTTTATTATTATTTTTTAATTAGGAAAAAAATGATGTTAAATAAGAGGGAGTTGTTAAAAAAAGTAAGTTGTTATTTTATTGGCAAAATATTAGAGATACGTTCTTTGTTTTGACACGTTAAATAACAATTTTCTTTTATTATAACAATTTTCTCCTATTTGTTTTGGCATATTATTATTAAAATTATTATTCTTTTTATTATTGTTATTATTATTATTATTAAAATTATTATTATTAATGTATTTTATTTATTATTATTATTATTATTACTTATGTATTTTATACTTTACTATTATTATTATTATTAAACTTAATTATTTATTATTAATCTATTTTATTTATTAATAATATTTTGAATTTTTAAATATTTTAATTATTTATAATTTATTAAATAATAATAAATATAATTAATAAAAATAATAATTATTTATTAAATAAAAAATAATAATATATGATGTATCCGATCATCTATTAACAATAAACAAAATCCCTTTACCTCGTCTTATCTTCAGGTTGTGATCAGCAAAACAAAAAATTAGAATATTTCTGTATTATTTTTTTAAAAGTGTATTATTATAAAATATATAAAAAATATAAATAAAAAAAATCCCCAAATTGAACCTTAAATTAACCTTTATTGCAGACCATTTATAATTGGTTATTTGATACCAATTTTGTATTAATTTGAGAAGTGTAAAGCAGTTGAATTAACTATGATATAGACGTATCGTTCAGTCGACAAATTATTAAAACATTATATCTACACCGTAAAAGGAACCACAAATTTTTATTAATATATTTAAAAAATTGGTGATGCTGGGAATTGGATGCATGAGTGGGACATAACAGCGAGGAATGAGGAGAACGTGCGTGGTGGCAGTGGCATGGCGTATACCACATTAACCGTTATAAGATGATTCTCCGCGTTGGACTTTTATTAATGTTTGGTCCCTCTCTCCAAATTCCTTTTAGCACCGTCACGCCACCGCATACCATACCATATTCATTTTTGTATATAAAAACAGAAAAGAGACATTCATAAATAAACAGTTTTATAAATTATAATAAAGTATTTGACCATTATTTTTAAAATATGTTTATAGTATAAAATTACATGTTAATAAAATGAGTAAATATTCATTACTATTGAATATTGAATGTGGATGTAAAACTACTTTATATTAATAAAAAATATTTTATTAAATTCTAAAAGTTAGAATTAAAATTATACATGTATATTTTATTTTGGTATTATTCTTATATGAACCAAATTATATATAGACTGTTATAGTAAAGATAACAACAGGAATACTCGTATATAGATCTTATGAAATTGTAATTAAATAAAATTAACTTAGAAAATATAAATTAGACTCTGAAGTTACTTTTATGTTATAACCTGCAAAAAAAATTATTTTTTATTTTTTATTTATTAGATAAGCTAGTGTTGGTTCAATTGTGAGTAGTTGAGTTTTACATTAACCATAAAACTGAATCTTGAATGTAAGAGAGCACTTTTTCTTTTATATAAATAAAAGATGAAATAATATTTTAGTCCTATTTATCATATTTTATTTTAATCCCTCTAAAAAAATTTCTTTAAATATATTTTTAGTATATGGTTTTAAGTCAACTAATATATATAATTAAAAATTTTGAATAATTTTTTGCAGACATATTTAGAACCTTATAAGAATTTTCATAGTAAAAATTTAGAACTATTTTAATAAGATATGAACTTTTAAGCGTTAAAAGCTTAAAAAAATATCATATTTAATTCACCCTTTATTATAAAATTCTAAATTTTTGTGGAATTTTTTTTATAATGTCTTAAACATGCATGCAATTTCTCATTAAAAATGCAGACGATGCACGTGAATTAATTAAAAATTAATGACTAAAATTATTGATAGACAATATTGAAGGGACCATTGTTTGAAAGAAAAAAAATTAAGGGACTAAAAACAAAATATGATATATTTATTGAGACCAAAAACTTATTTAATCCTATAAACATATTACTAATATATATCTTTGGGAGACATGTTAAGCAATCTAAGAGTTTTAGAAAAAAAAAACAATGTTTAAACTTTTTACTAATTTAATGCAAAATTTTCAATAAAATTTTTAGTTTTGATTCTTTAACAAGTATAATTTTTTCAATAAACTTTTTACAAATACATGTTAGTATTTGCCGTACAAAAAATAATCATAGTTACATGAGGAGTGCTAACACACTTTCAAACAAAGATATCCAATACATTGTCTTCAATTAATTAATTAAATTCATATGAATCTCACTAAATTACATGAATTCTAAATAAATTTAGAAGATTCGTATACATTTTAATCTATAGATGTTATTGTATTAAAAATTGTATCTTACTAACATTATTATAGTTGTGTTATTACATCAACTTTTGAATCCAAAGTAGAGATCAATTTATACTTTTCTTGTAAAATTTAAGAATGTTTAGATAAATCATCACTTTAATCTTTGAAAGTATATAACATTATTATTTTGGTCTATGATTCAATACAAAATCCAAATTAGTCAATCAATTATTAAAATGTCAATCAATTTAGTCTCTCACGTTATATTAGTCATGAATTATTTTGACCGTAAATTATACCTTTTAGAGATTTTTTATGATAATAAATTATATTTTTTAAGAATTATTTTGATGATTCGATTACTAATTTAAATTTTTTATTGAATTAAAAACTAAATTAATAGTATCTTATAGTTTCAAAAACTAAAATTACTATTTACCCTATATATTCAACTATGTTAACTTGGGGTATTCTTGATCGAATGAGTTTATAAATGTAGAACTATTAAAACTCTTAACATGAGTTAGTCACTCATTTGAATCTTTCACGGCTCGACGAATTAGACTATACTATTCCACACAGAATTAGACTATACTATTCCACACATAAGATGCTCAATTTAGACAAGAGATCCTAGACATATGCATTCTAAAATTTATGTGTCCAACATTATAAATAAACCATCCTTGGATTGGCAAAATTCCATCTTAACAATATAAAATGCAATCAACCCTTAAATTTACCTCTTACATAAATATTATAAAAACTGATCTAACATTTGTGTATTTCTAAGAGATTTCACGGAAGTGTATTGTTTACCATTTTTAGTCCAACATACTTTAAATAAACTTTAATTAACGCATGAACTTATATTAATAAAATATAACATTTAAGTTAAATTAATAATAAAGACAATAAAGAGATGGTAGGGTGGAGTATCACACACCGGTTTGAAATGACGTTGTAAGGGAAAAACGTATCTATGAGACTGCTAAGAATTGAACGTAAAAAGCCACGCGTCACACTAGTTTCATTTTGTTGGATGAAAGACACGTGAAACCCGCCACATTTTTGAAAAATGCCTAACTTTTTGGTCAATTATTAATTTATTATTATGGAGTTACAAGGTACGTTCCAAAGCACAAATGTCAAATGGACACTAACACGTACAAATGTATGACGGCATGTCGGCTTTTTCTCCTCGGGCCCGTCCTCGATCAATCTCCGTTTAATTCAAATGCAACTTAGCAAAATCAGTTGATAGGATCAAAATTGAGTCGCTCTGATGTTTTAATTTGAAATGCGGACGAGTTATAGCGTGTTGCAAATCAAACATATTTAAAAACATGGATATATATATATATATATATATATATATATATATATACATATATATATATATATATATATATATATGTGTGAATTTAAGCAGTCGAATGCGAGTGAAAAAAAATAGATTCATGGGTATCGAATTCAATTGTTTCACTTAGAACTCTAAAAATAAACCCTCAAATTTAACAGGTTGAGTATCTTAGCTACACTTACTCGTCACATCATCGATAGGATAAATGAGCTATTTGATAAAAAATATATGTAAACATTGACAAAAATATTAAAAGTCCAGTATATTTTTTAAAAAAAGATGAATTTGAAAATAAAATAAACATAAAATTAAAGAAAATGAACATCTTCCTAATCAGAAGGAAATAAAGATCGCCACCCAAACCAACCCACTTGCAAATTTGTGCTAATTGAAACTTGCCTAAATTGAGTCAAATTTTTTTTATGATTTTTCAAAATTGGGTCTCAACCCGCCTATACCCAACCAATGTTCAACCCTATATTCATAAAATGGGTAAAGATTCATGTACTTGACAAGGTTTGGATTTTTGGGCTCCATCCAAATATACAATAAGGGTTGGTGCAACAGCCAAATAATTAAAATTAGGTTTTTAAACTTTCAAAATTTTAGATTAAAAAAGGTTTAAAATTTTAATTTAGTTATGAATATATAATATGAGCAAGGATTAAGAATTAGAGGACTTGGGTTCAAACTTCAATGGTCTGGTCTAGTGGTAAAAAGAAAAGTTTTGGATTTGACAATTGTGGGTTTGATCTCCATTTAGGAGGGAGACAAATGTAAATCCTTTTGTAAGTGATCAAAGAGTCCTAAGGTTTTTTCTACCTTGAGTAATTTTTTCATGACAAAGACAAAGAACCTAGGTGAAGGAAAAAATATTAATATAACAACTGATTAATAATTTTTGCCGTTAAAAAAATATTATAGATACAAGTTAGTAAAAAATCTAGTTGATTCCTTACACCTCTCTTTTTCTTCATCATTCATATACGGTGATTTAGGGTCATATTTTGGATCAAAAGAGTTCATCAAAAAATGACTTTTTCACTCATTTATCTAATAAATGATTTTCACATTGATTTAGTTTTTCTTTTGTGTTTGCCCATGATTTCATCGTCTGAGTACAACGTTATTTTGTTTATTGTCATGATGCAAGGTTGTTTAGTTTCCTATTTTTTGTTAGGGCTCATTTGATTCATATTGATATATTAGCTTTAAACTATTACAGATTTGCAGGCATGTGTATTCAAACACTTTAATTTTATCACATTTATAAGTATTTTGTTATTAATGCTATTAATTTGGATGTTGTGAGTTTATTTGTAGATTCATCTTTTCAATTTTAAAGTTGTTGTTATCTGTCACACTTGGTTTTTCAAATTTTTTTATGGTAACTCTTTGAGGTTGTACCTAGGCCTCAATTTCACTAGCAAAAGTTTTTGTCTCATTTATGACTGCCTTCAAAATATTCTCTAAGGAGGTTTATGCTCCTAAGGTATTTGAGTTCTTTGTTGGATTGACATGTCCATAAGAAACTAGGACGATTGCTCCAACTTGCACGGTTGTATGCGTTAAAGTAAGTATTGTTATTAAAATTGAAGTTTCTCACATAGTTCACAAGAATGGGGTTCGCAAAGTCTTCCTCAAAAATATGATTTCCCCCATAATGTACACAAGAAACAATAGTGTTAGAATACACAACAACTATTATTGGTTGTGTAAGGTCCCCTTGGTGGTGCCAAAATAGCTTTCATCATATTTTCAAGTTAAGAAACTTGAGCAACAAGCGCAATGCTTTCGCTTACTTCATGAACTTCAACCACCTTTTACTTAGTAGTGTCTTGTGGTTGGCCAGAGAAAGTGTTTATTATAATGCTCTATATCAAATTAAATCCTTCAATATGTAATTTAGCTAAAATGCCAACTCTTGAAAATGTATCCAACATATTTCTTGAAAAAGTGAACAACCCATTATAAAATGTTTCAAGTTGGATACTCGTAGGAATGCCATAGTATCAATTAGTCGGAGTATTAAGGAGTTGACTCATACTTCACGTTAAGGTATGAGTTCAACTCTTAAAAGCGATTATTATTTTTTTATTTTTTGAGATGAAAAGTGTATTTACTTATATTTATACAAACTAATATATATGCTAATATTTATTTAGATTTATTAAAATAGATTGCCTAGTATATCTAATAAGTTTTTTTTTGTTGACGTGTAACCTAAATTTTTAAACTAAGTACCTTATAAAGAAAATATTCACCTCGTCTATTTAAGAAAAATCGGATTTGATGTAGGCCCAACATAGTAGGCCATATCCCTTTTCAAGGATAAAGATTCTCTCATGTTTAAATATATATATATATATATATATATATATATTCTTTTAGTTAAATATACTTTTAGTCATTATAAAATTTTAACATTTCAACTTACATAGAATATTTAATCTATGTAAATTTCATTTTAATATTTATAATATAAAAAGTTCTTCTACATAAAAGAGTTTAAAATTTGATTTTTAAGTCTATATTTTTGTTACTTTTATCTTGTGTTTTATACATTTAAAAAAATTATATTTAATATTCATCCCAAATTAAAAAGTTCTAAATTTTCGTCAAGAAATTTTTATAATGTTCTAAACATGCTTAATCATTAAATTTTTTAAAAGTTGAAGGACAATTAAACACATTTTGTTTAATATAGACTAATTGCAGTATATTTTGTAAGGAGTAAAAATTGTATTTTTATTTTACAGAGATTAAAATCAAAATATTAAAATTTTATAAAAACTAAAAATATATTTAACCCTGCTTTTTAAGTTGTGAATTTAAATTTTAAATTTATTAACGACGATATGATAAATATGATCTCATGTTTCATTCATACATGTGAGGATCCAAACCTTATTGCAATTTTTAACTTCGTGCATATAGAAATTACAACTTAGAAGGAAGAATTCATTTAAGATCAAGATGAAAAATCAATTTTATGGGAGTCATGCGATATTTGGAAGAGAAATTTAGGAATTTGAATGATAAAGAAGTTTAAAATATTTGTCATTGGTTTACCAAAAGAAAATAATCTACGTGATTGCAATGATTTCAAATTATATTCGAAACAAAAGATCCCATGATTCATGCTACTATATATAGTATAACAATTAATGTAAAAAACTTCTAATTTCTTGTCTGTTGGTGTGCTGATATTATACGGTATTCTTCTTTCTAATGAAAGTCACAATACTCACTCAAATAAATTGATCTTTTAGCTAAAAATGTGATTTTAAATTTGTGTAAAAGAAAGTATAACGTACTGAAAGCAATTCTCTAGGGATTAATTGAAGAAAAAGACAGACATATAATAGATAGCTCTAATTGAGCCATTATAACATTTTAAACCGTGAGGACAATGTCATTAATTTCTTAATTAATTGATTGCGTGAATTTTATGCATTGATTGAGGCCACTTAACTAAATATAACAAATGCTCTATAAATCTTCGACAGTGTGCTGTCAATTTTGTTAGTTTTCTTTTTCATTTTTTTTGTTCTTTTCTTTTAAGACTTAACTTGTGGAACTTTTTTTATTGCATATGCACATCATCTTACATAAAGTCATTATAACATATTAAACCTAACATTAATTGTTAACATTTTTTAACCAACAAGCATTTAATCTCTGTTTGGAAAAAAATAGTTGTTAGTTGATAATTAATAGTTTATGAACTAGTTGATAAATGTAAATTTAATTGATCAGTATATATTAATATTAACATTAAAAAAAATTATATTCATTAATGTTTAAAATATTTTAAAATTAGTAATTTAAAATTTATTTATTTATACTAATTTTAAAGCTTATTAATGAATACAATATTTATTTATTTAGCTAGTTGATTTATTAAAAATTATAATTAATAAATTATTTCAAATTATTTATTTTTTAATATTAATTATTTTAAATTTTTAAATTTATAAATAATTTATTAATCTGATATATTCATTTATTTATTTAGATAGTTTATTTATTTAAAATTTTAATAAATAAATTATTTTAAATAATTTAATTTAAAATATTATTTATTAAAATTAATTTGAATTTTAAGTTTAAATATTTTAAATTATAATAAGTAATTTATTTTAAATTATTTACTTATATAGATAGTTTATTTAATTGAAATTATAATAAATTAATTATAATAGGTAAAAACAATTTTAGTACAATAATAAGGATAAAATTGACAGAAAATTAAAAATGATAAGCTCCAAAACTACTTGAAGTAGCTTATAAAAAACACTATAAACTAGTTTATATATGTTGTAGGATTTTAATATGATTGACACAAGTTTATATCATATCTACAATAACAAGATTATTTTAAAATGACCTATATAGGATCCCAGAGATAGTTTACAGAGAGAAAAATATGGGCGTTGAATTACCTTCATTACTTATCATATTCCATTCAGCAACAAAATTCCTACCTATAATTCAGTGTTTAATATTAGTTAACTATAATTTAGTTAATAATAATTGTTAATAATTAATTATTGTCAATCTATAATTGATTAACTAAATAATTAATATAACAATCTATCACTTTGATAATAATAATCACTTACTAAAAAAAGTAGAAATTAAGACTAGAATATCAATTATAGTCATAACACTTGTCATTCAAAGAGAAATAAGTTTTTAACGCTGCATAAATTAAATTAAAAAATAAATCATATATGTCAAAGACTTAAATTTTATATAAAAAAAAAAAAAAAAAATTGATGACTTTAGAATGGTCCAAGCGTTTGAAAATGCTACAATAAACTTTCACTCACTAAAAACACCAAAAGACTTTAATCAAAATGATAAGTTATAATACTCATATATATATATAAAAGTCTTTAGGTTAGTGGTTCTACCAACTAGATTTTAATTTCATAAATACCACAGAATATCAACGTAGGTCTAATAGTAATTATATATAGGTATAGTTCATTACAAGAGTAATTACATTTAGTCCGTCATCGAATATTCATGTGGGTTTAAGAATAGTTGTTTTTTTAATAAAAAATTAGAGTATAAAAGGATTACATGATTGTCAATACATCAATTTAATAATAATAATTACATATACTAGAGTGATTATGTTAAATCATAATTAACCTTCATAATACAATATAATATCTGATAGAAGAATTGATATTATGCAGATCAAAACAAAAGTTTTGATATTATACTTAAGTACTTGTATATTTGTGACTTCACAAAATATGAAGATGATTAAAAGAGAGTGACAATATAATTGCTTTTTAGTTTTAATAAAGGGCAATATAATTGCATGCTAAAGAATTATTATATATTTTTCAATGACATAAGCATTCAATTACAATTCTTACGGAGATTAAAAGATTTTTATAGGACTCAATTTTTAAGGTCTCGTAGAGTACTATATATTTTATCATGCATGCAAGAACATATGACAATATAAGAATGAAAATTATCAAGTATTTATAATTTATGTAGACATGCAGTCCTACTAATCTAAAATATATTTAAAAGGAGTATTTACCACTCCAACTACTATAAAAAAAATGCGAAAGTTTGAATTTTATTAGACTTTTATTAGTTATTCTGATATTATTTGAAACTTTTTTGTCAAGGTAAATTTTCATAAAAGTTTATTCATTGGTATTCAAGTATTTATTCTTGAATATAAGAAGATGCTAATATGATGAATTGTGACGTGGGAATTCTACCTTTTAAATATTTGGGCTATCGGTCGGTTATATTCTAAAGAGATTCTTGTTCTGACAATAAGTGGTTGATTGGATTTGAATGAATTATGGAAGTAGAAGTCTAAATATCTGTCTATAGTTGATCGTTTGGTTATTTTAAAAATTATTTTGTCTACGTTGTCAATTTACTTCATTTCTTTTTTTAGAGTTCGATCATGTAGCATTTCTAAAATTATATCTTTGTTTAAATCTTTTTTATGTTGTGGAAGTGACGAAGCTTGAAAGATTCACGGAGTAAAATGAAATTAAATATGTTGAGCCAAAAGATATTTGAAATATTTTAATGTAGCTTTACTAGATAAATGGAGATGTAAGAGAGAGTTTGTGGTTTAAGGTATTATTTCATAAATATGGGCTAGATCGAAGTGGAGAGGTGGTTTGTTCCTTAAGAGAATATGTTTGAATTTGATTTTTCCTGTACAACCAACATTTTAGGTGGCAATGGTGAAAGGATCTTCGTGATAGTTCTCACAATGTGATGTGAAGAGTTAAGAATTCACGATTTTTATATTTTAATTACATTAGACTCTAATCAAGTAGCATGAAATTTCAGAGTATTTTTGTAACCAAAAGTTTGTAAATGTGTAGACTTATACTCTTTTTGCAAATGAGATTTTTTGTCTAATGTTTATTAAACATATTAAACAAATCAACTTTTTATTTTTCAACAAAATTTTCACTATTTTTGTATTAACTCCGTATTTACAAGTAGCTGATGGCTTAATAATGAAAATTAATTATAAAAAATAATTTTTACAAAATAACACTCACCACAATTTTTTATTGGTAGTTTTTAGATTATTTTTATATTCGAATACTTTTTAAAAGTTGTAACAAAGAAACTCTTAATACAATATTCAATAATTTTTTTTTTTAATGTGCATAAGATAGTACATGATACTAGACATCAACAAGGTTATAAAAATATTATCCTAAAATCAACGATCCTTTGCATTTATAATGCAATATTAATTATTTTTTCTAATTTTACCTCCAATTAATATTTGAATCAATATATTATATTTTATATTTTTGATATAATAAATAAACTTCGATATGAAAAATAATAATTTTTTTTATTTATACAATTTTTGGTACGAAAGGAGTTGTATATTCTTTCCTTTATTTTTGCTGGAGTATATTTATTCCTGTTAACCATGTATTCCAACCCATACAAACATTTTTTTAAATAAACCTATATACACCTAGAAATTAAGACCTTAGTAAATAAGTAGATTTGAATTCCATTTCTCTTGGATTAACATTAACATATACAGTAATACATGTATTAGTACACCATTCCTATGTTAACTGCGATGTCAACGCCATTAAATGGTGAACTTCTTACTTCATATTTTACTACGAGAAGTAGAAAACCTATGAATGGAAATTTCGAAAATGCATCATTTAATTTCGATTGAAAAATGAAAACCATTTTATTGACCAAACGCAAAAATTGGTCTTCATATAAAAACACGCAACATTTAACTTAAAAAGTTCTTTTTAGCAAAGTTTAAATGTTAGTGACTTTAATTTAAAAAATGAATTAATAATTATGAGATATATATATAAATCATGAGATATTTGTAAAATAAATATCAAATGAAAGAATTTTTTAAATAAAAAAATAAGAGGTATATTAATTTTCATTTACTTGACCGAAAAATTACAGTTACCTGTTCTTTTAATTTGTGTAAGATTGCAAGTTAAACATGACAAATTTATAGTTATTACTTAAAATTTATAAGCGAGTTTAATTTTGATATAATATTAGGGTAAAAAGTTTACACAGTTATTAAATTATGACTAACCATGTGTGTGACTTTATAAGTTATGATAAAAATTAAATATTATTAATGATTTAGCGATTGTGATTGATAGACAACGTAAAAACTCTTTCTGCTAATAATATAAGTGATTAATGAGTTTTAGTAAAGGAAGAATCGTTCGATAGAACCTGACTTTAAATTATGATTGAAATAATTTTTAATTAAACTTTACTTATCTCCCGACCAAATTCTGAATTATTAAGGTCAAATTCCGTGATAATTACAAGGTTAAAATTAAAAAGTAAAAAATAAAATACTTTATACATACTAAAAGTTTAAAAATTACAATCTTTTTTTGAAAAAAAATTATTTTTATAAAACTTTTATACTATTAAGGCCTCCCAATTATTTCTTTGATTATTGAAATTGTTGGTTGGGCAATTTTATGTTCCAAATTTAAGAAAGGACAAGTTATTAGTATTTTCAAATATTGTGAATCAATTACAGACCCAAAAAAAAAAATGAAATCATTTTCTTTTTTGAGAAGACTGTGATTCAAGTACTAGAATTATATAATATAAATGCAACCACATGGTTTAGGCATACTAGTTTGAGTATTACGTTTCTAGAAAAATTTGTTTAGGACTTTTGTGTATCTCTATTTTGGGATGTAGATTGATTAACTACCTTTATGTTTAGGTACTAAATTGATATATTTTAGATATAGTGTTAGTGATTTTAAAATTTTAATTTTAGTTTTTGTAAAATAAATATATAATTTTTAGTTTATATAAAATTATTAAGTAAATAATTTTTGTTTATATTGAAATAAAATATGTTTAATTGTCTGTCAACATTAAAAATTTTGAATAAGTTTTTGTAAGCATATTTATAACATTATTAAAAGTTATTCTACAAAAATTTAGAATTTTATACATTCGGATGAATTAAATATGAATTTTTTAATGTAAAAAACTCAAAATAAAAGTAACAAAAATATAGACTTAGAAATTGAATTTTGAGATCATTTTTTGTAGATGTACTTTTTATATTGTTGTAACTATATTTGAAAAAAATTCATTCAAATATATATGTTCAATTAACAATAGAGACTAAAATTGCATTCTTGATAATTTTATAATAATTAAAAAAATCTATTTTTATTTCACAAGGAATAAAAATATATTTAATCCAATTGATATTTCATAAATAAATTTGAAGATTGATCAAACTCTTTCAATTTTAAATATAAAAATATTATAATTTAGTGGTGTAAATAGGTCATAACGACTGATAAAGGTCTATAGTCAAGTTTATGACAAACTCAGACTAAACTAGACTTTTTTTATGTATAAGTCTGTCAAAACTTTTTTAAAAGTATATTGAGTTAAAAATATTAGACTAAATAGAAATATTTAAAGTCTACCAAACTAGTCTATTTAATTAAATATAAATAAACTTTTTGTTATTGTTATTATTATCATTATTATTATATTAATTTTTTTGTTAAATCATAAATTTGCTAATATTTTCTGTAATTTAAACATATTGATCTATATCAATATTTGAAATATTTGAATATTATTATAAAATAGAATTAAAATATAATGTAATATAATATTACATACTCTAAACAATCATGTTAAATATCAATATAAAACTTAAATTTATTGACATAACTTAAATTTATTGACATGTTAACGTGTTTGTCTGTTTACAAAAACTTAGCAGTAAATGATGTAGAATTTCATAATATAATAATAAATATGTTTTTAAATAAGTTTTCAGACTTTGTGAGACTTTTATATAAGTCAAGTTAGGTCTTAATAATGAATCTTTGACATATAATAGAATATATTTGAACTTAAATTTTTTAATATAGGCTCAAGTCTTTCAAACTCTAAATCGGACTAACTTATTTGCCCCCGTAATTATAAGAGTTTAATTTCTATATATTATTAGTATAAAAAAAATTTATACTATTAATTAATTACAAATAATTATATTGATAATTTTAAAAGTAATTATAATAAAAATTAAATTTGACAGTTATAATTAACTATCGCGTGCAAGCATATAAATGAAATCCTAATTATAATTCATTATTTTTAACTTGAATACATATGAACAACAATTATATTAAGACGCTAATGCCTAATTCTTCTTTAATTTTCTGGTCCAACATGTTGTATTGCGAGAGTAGCACGAGTGTGAGTGGGTCACTAGACCAATAACTAAGTAAAAACAAATAATATTCTTTACTTTTAATAATTTTGTTTTTAAAAGAAATCACAATAGTACAAAAAGGATTTTAACATCAAACTTTCACCTCCTAAAAAGAATCAATTTGTTACATTAAGAAATAATTTCCTTGAATAAATACAAAAACAATCTGCTAATTTTAATAAGGATTATTTTTGAACATGACTAAGAGAAAGTTAAAATATTTTAATAAAATTGATATGAGATTAATTTTAAATCCTAACATTAATTTTTTTTTAAATTTAATCTAATAGTAAAAATATAAATATTGAATTTAAAGCTTATTAGTTCAAACTAATATTAACGTCATTAGGAGAAATAAATATTAAAAAAATTATATTTAAAGTTAAATATATTTAATCGATGATTACAATTTATTAACAATTATAAAAATTCTTTACATCAATATTATTTTAAATAAATACCTAACCATATCTTACAACTATATTATTTATACTATTTTTTGACAAAATATTACTATAATTTTTTTGACAAAATGTTATTTAAAATTTGTGAAAATATTATTTATGAATTCATAAAAAATAACAACAACTTACCAAAATTCGAGTCAAACCAACATAACAAATTATATTCAATATAGAAACAAATTAAAGGAATTATTTGAATAAAAAAATAATAATCAAGTGAAGGGTAATAAAGACATTTCGAGTACAAATGAAGTCCAAATGTCACACAACCAAATGATATAAAACGCGACAAAAAAAGAGAATCAGAGATCACAGATTGGCACATTCACATTGTCATTCCCCTCAGAATTTCTCCTTAGATTTCGCTCCCTCTCTCAAACTTCATCTTCAACCAAACACAATCAAAAAAAAAAAAAAAACTATTCTCCCCAGAAACCGTAACCATAAAAAAATAAAATCTCGTCTCATTGTTTTTTCGTTTTGATTATCAATCTGTCGTCGTTTTGACACCACAACGATGTCGTCCGGCGGCCCAACAACAACTTCATCAAACACAAGCCCAAGGGTCGCCGCGGGTCCCACAACGACACGTAGACGCGTAGCCGACATCAACAATAACAGCAACAACAACGTAGACACAGAGAAACAACAAGTTTCATCTAGCTTCTCAGATTTCTCCGAACTAGAACAAGACGACGTCGTATCAGGAACAACAACTCACCACCACGCGCACATTCACCATCACCTTAATCCAATCACGCGCTACCTTCTTTTACGCGCCCGCATTTTGTTCTGTGTTCCGGAGAGTTTTATAATTCGGTTGGAACAGTTATTTATTTGGTTGTATGGTTCGGTTCAGTCACTCCGGTCTGGGAAAAACGTGGGCCGTAAGATCTTTGCGGTTTTAATTTTGATGGTTGTTATGTCGGTTTTTGTTAAGGTTTCGTTTATTGGTGGTGGTGTTGAGATGAATGGAAAGAGTATTGAAAATGGTCAATTGATTTTGCAACGGTTTAAAGAAGATTGGGCTTCGGCCCAAAGGGTTGTTACTGAAACTGAAACTCAAACTGAAACTTCCATGCCTAAAAGGGTCCTCGAGAGGTTGGCTGTAAGTGATTTTTTTTTATTATTTCCCCTTTTTCTCAATCCTATTATCACGTTTCGCCAAAAGTGTTTTTTTTTTCTTCTCTTTTATTTTTACTTGTCTCTTAAAAGTTCTCTTTTCGTAATAGTAGTATGATTTTTTTAAAGTTTTTTCCCTTTTTACCGTTATCTGGGCCATGGAGGGAGAAATTAAAAATTAAAATTGTTTTTGTGAATAATCTATTTATTTTATTTTATATTAAGAAAATTGTCTTTGAGGAATCATATTTTTAATCCTTTTCATTTTTCTACCATTTTTTGTATCTTCCTTTACCTTACGATAATTCAGAAATTAGGAGTTAACTCAAGTGTGATAATAATTGTTGTAGTCATAGTCAAAGTCAGGGTTCAAATTAGATAATTTAATTTTAAAACACACTCCTAGTTTTTTACATTTTTTTTTGCTTAAGTAAGTTATACACGTAAATAAATGGATTTTGGATTTTTAAGGGTTCACTCAGCTATAACATTTTCCTCTCTTAAATTGAACATTATTCTGTCAATTTAAATTTTTTAATTAGAGATTTAAATTGAGATGATTGATGTGTGTTTAATCTTAATATTTGATTGGGTGGTAATTTTTCATGGGATAGTGCTGAATTTAACAATTTTTATTAAAGTAAGTGGAATTTTCAACTCATTTACAAAACTTGGATTCCCTTACATGATGTGGTAGTCGGTGGCAACTCACACACGTATACTGAGTTTGAATATTATTTTGGTTCTGGCTAGGTGGCTCTGACCCCAACACTTCTTTGTGTTGCTAGCTTTTTGTGATTTTCTCACGCGTTTCTTATTTGTATTTTTTCATTTCCATCTTGCTTAATGTCTTCCATGGAAATAATTATTGAATTGTATAATAACTTTAATTTTATTTATATACTCTTTTTAGACGAAAATATAAATAAAAATGAGTCAAGAAAATTAATGTATTTTAGGATAGAGGAAGTATATTAATTTTTACGATATCATCGAATCATAACTATAACTATCAGATTATTAAAAATAGTTGATCTTAATCAAAACTATTTAAAATTTCATTCATATGTTTGATTGTGTAAAATTAAACTCATTTAATAATATGATTATTTCATTAATTTGGTTAATTTATTGTTTTGCAATAGACACCAGAAATATGGATGAAGCCAAACAGTGAGAACTATTACCAATGCGTGTCTCCACCTAGAAATCAAATGAGTATGTACAATTGCATTTCGATTTTCTAAGGTGTTGCTACTTGTGATAAATTTTTGTCTGATTTGACATTCCGCGTTTGTTTTTTTCAGAGACAAAGTCAAAGACAAACGGCTATCTTCTTGTTCATGCAAATGGTGGATTGAATCAAATGAGAACAGGGGTAAGTTCAAATTTCCAAATCAAATATTATATTATACTATATTATATATATACTTACTTTAGGAATTGACCGTTATCATAGTTACTAAAGGAAAAAGATTGTGTGTGTATATATTAAATTAAATTAAAATAAATTTTATCAATCTAATATTTACTTATCATATTCATATTATCTAAACTTAATATATCTTGCACACCAATTTTGATAAATAAAAAATATGGGGTTCTGTAAATTTATTGTGTGTGAATATTTTTTTTTTCTCTGTTTCCTAAATGGTATTTCTATAATTTTGTATGCTGATTTTAAGAATGTTGAATGACATACAGATATGTGATATGGTTGCAGTGGCAAAAATAATGAATGCCACACTTGTCCTTCCTTCTCTTGACCATGATTCCTTTTGGACTGATCCAAGGTAAATTTCCCCATTTAATAACCATGTGAATGTATTAACATTAATTTATTTCCTAATGTTACCATCTTTTTTCCAAAATATAACGTCCCTAATATATTTCAGTGACTTTAAAGATATTTTTGATTGGAGGCGCTTCATGAAAGTCTTAAAAGATGACATCGACATAATTGAGTACTTGCCTGTTCGGTATGCAAATCTGAAGCCTCTTGTCAAGGCACCAGTTTCATGGTCAAAGGTATAATCAAATTATTCTACATCATCTATTCATCTTTGTGAGTGTTGTCTAATAGCAGCTATAGCAACACTATAGCAACACTATAGCATAGCAGAATTAAACAAATCACTATTATTTTGCGTTACACTATTTAGTACCAAGTGTTCAGGTGTCTTATCTCAACCACTTGAGCTACTCCTTCGGGACACGTGTCACTTCCCAATTATTTGATTTTTGCTATTACTAGTTTATCTCTTTTTAATCCAATGATGTCTTAGTTAGATGGTTGATTTTGCAGGCTAGTTACTACAGAAGTGAGATTCTTCCTTTATTGAAGAGACACAAAGTTGTACAATTTACTCACACAGATTCAAGACTTGCTAACAATGGTCTTGCTTCATCTATTCAAAAGCTTAGGTGTCGTGCCAATTACCAAGCTCTTAAGTATACAGCTGAGATTGAGGAGCTTGGAAAGACCTTGGTTGATAGACTAAGAAACAATGATGAACCATTTATTGCCCTTCATCTAAGGTATTAATTCATGGACTTAAAGATCTGTTTTGGTTTTAGAAAACATTTTTTGATTTTAACTCATGATTTTGCTTGTGATTACAGAATTGTACCTTGTTTTCACTTTGTTTTTTACATTGTGGTTAAATAGCAGTTATAGTGCTACAGTGTTGTGGAATATGAACAAAATCATCATTGTTTTGCGATATCTTATTTAGTATAAAATGTTGTCAAATAGTAGCTATAGAAACACAATAGCATTATTGGGTACTGGAATTTGAACAAACTGCTATTTTCTGCAATCTACGATTGACAACAGTGGTTTTATGTTTTCAAAGATCTACATCATGATGACATTAGCCGTTCAATTAAAATTTGTTCTAGCAAAGAAATTGTATTCTCTATTTCTGGTACAAATATTTGAAAACGAAAATTAGTGAAAGTGACATGGTAGTTTAGTGATTAAAACCAAAAATTGAAAATGTTTTCTCAATAAATAGACTCTTAAGTTTATTTGCTTACTTTTTAAGAAGAAAATTTGCTTACTATATTTCTTTCTTTGTTTCTTCCAATATGTCAATGCAGATATGAGAAAGACATGCTGGCTTTTACTGGCTGTAGCCATAATCTTACTGTTGAGGAAGCTGAGGAACTAAGGGTTATGAGGTATGGAGTCAAGCATTGGAAAGAAAAAGAGATCGATAGCGTCGAAAGGCGATTACAAGGAGGATGCCCTATGTCACCAAGAGAAGCAGCCATTTTTCTCAAGGCCATGGGATACCCTTCAACTACAACAATCTACATTGTTGCAGGCCCTATCTATGGAAGCAATAGTATGACAGCCTTTCGCGCCGAGTATCCTAATGTCTTTACTCATTCCACCCTTGCAACTGAGGAGGAGCTAGAGCCTTTTAAGCCGTATCAAAACCGTCTTGCAGCTTTGGATTACATTGTTGCCCTTGAAAGTGATGTGTTTGTTTATACTTATGATGGAAACATGGCTAAGGCGGTGCAGGGTCATAGGAGGTTCGAAGGATTTCGGAAAACCATAAATCCTGATAAGTTAGTTCCCAAAACCTAAACGACTACCTGAATTTGGATTTGAATTCTCTTCCGTCCCTCCATCCCTTGTAGTCAAATCTCAGTTTTTGAAGTAATCTAACGATCGAGAATGTTGATTTCTCATCAATTAGATTATTCATGGACTGCTGAGATTTTTCCAGTGAACCATGAGGGACGGAGACAATCAAACTCTTCTAATTTTTTTCCTTTCTTTTTTGAATATATGATAAGTCTTATATCATTGCACATGTTATCATCGTTTTTATAATCTATTTCATTTTATTTGCAGATCAAATTTTGTCAGGCTAATCGATCAATTGGATGAGGGTTCCATATCATGGGACACATTTTGTTCCGAAGTTAAAAACTTACACGCCAATCGGCTAGGTGCACCTTATCAAAGACAAGTAGGAGAGTCACCAAGAATCGAAGAGAATTTTTTCGCCAACCCTTTTCCCGGTTGTGTTTGTAACAAGTCTCAAGAGCTAATTACAAGCCAAAAACTAGATCAAAGATTGGGTGTTGGAGCACAAAAATGATAAGTATCTTGGTTTTTTGTCATATGATGACAACAAGGCTAAAAAATTGGAGCTTGATTATATTATTATGGCAATGCCTTAAAGTTCAAGGCAACAACAACTCATTTGATGAGGATGTTGGGAATGTGCTTTCCTTTGAAAACCTATTTGATGAGGATGTTGAAGAATCAAAGGAACCTTATGAGGTTATTATTTCATTCAAGATACTAGTTTCAGTTTAGGTATACAAAAAAGGGTAAGAATAGAAAGCTTGTGTATAAATATAATCAAAAGGAAAATTACAGGTTAGATAATTATATTGGGGGATTGGTTTTGACAATACTACCCTTGTTGGTTTCGTAGTACATTGTTAAACCATTGGATTCATTGATTTTTTTTTTTAAGGACAATTGCTAAATGGAGCACAATTGGATACATTTTTTGAATTGAACACTTTATACATAGGAATCTACCTTATATTGGATATCTTTGTTTATACTTACATTTATGATGTGTACCTTTATTCTTGAATTACATTGCTATGAGTGTAAAGATTTTGATGATTCAGTTAATATATTACTTTATATTTTCCAGTCGTTGTTTTATTATTTTTTTTCTTAACTCTCCATTCTTGAAAAAAAAGAAGTTTGGGTAATTTGAAATTTGATCACGAGTTAAGTATAATCTATCCAAATATTGTTCTTCTAATTTGAGAATTCATTCACTTTGATAATAAAAAAAAGACATTTAGTCAAGTTTACCAATAAAAGTGATAAAAATTATTCTTTAAATTCAAAAGTGAGAATTTTATTGAAACGTGTGCTATTGATGAAACTTTTTGAAAACGTATTTGTTATTCTGGTTTAAGAGATTAGAGCAATTAATTTAAATCAATAAATTTTATAAATTCGTTTCTTTTAATAAAGATAAAATTTAAGGTCTTTTTTTTTTAAGTTTAGATCAACTGAAAATATTAATATTATTAAATTTATTATTTTGTTGTGACTTTAAATTGAAATATCACAATTAAATGAATTAATTATAATAATATTTATCATATATTAATAAAGAAGAAAAAAAATTAAGGGCCATGGATAAAGTTTTCCATTATACTATATGTTAATATATTATTGTCGATCTTAATCGTTTTAAGATTAACAAACACAATTTTGACATTTGGCGTGATGAATTAGACTATTATTTTTAATACAGAAAGTGGACTATTTAGATTATAGTTACAATGTTACATCATATTGTATATTTAGTTTAAGCATTTTAAGAAAAATCCACTTTCTTTCAAAGATACTAAGGTAATGTGTCAACTTCCCATTCTCTCCTTAGTTATGTTTATGTATATGTGGTCCCTCTTGGGGCATCCAAATATGTTTACGAAGGTAAGGGGTTATTGACCATGAAATTTTCCTCTCCTCTCATTCAACTTATATATTTTTAAATTTTGTTATTTTTTAAAGTTTTAATTTATTTTTAATCAACTTATATATTTTTCGAATTTTATAATGTTTAAATTCAAATATATTCATCCTCAAATGATAGTCATCGTGAGAACACAAATAACATTGCGGTAAAACGTCTTCTTACAATTCTTAATAGAGATTATAGATAAAAAAATTAGAAAAAAAAAAACATATTGAAAATAAGATAATTATTCAAGTACATTAAATAATACATAAATCTCACATAGTTAATAAATAACAACTAAATAATGTAACCACTAACAAACTAACTAATATATTTAATACGTCTTTCTAATTAACTTCACTAAAAGTGTTGAGTTCGAATATTAAAATAAAATGTGGTTAAAATTCTTGAAGAAGAACAAAAACTGTTGATGAAATTTGAAAACAACATATTCATTTTCAACCTTTCACAAATGATGGAAACAAAAATTCTTGGTGTAATGGTTTGTCTTGTTCACTTGATGTGGATGTTAATGGACAAAATTTGAGGCCAATTTGAAGGGGTACGGCATAAGAGGAAAAGATGGAAATGCAAAGCAAATTTGGAATTTCTAATTCATTTTCAACCTTTCACTACTCTTACTATATTATAGTTTTATTTATTAGGTTACTCAATACTAATCAAAGAAATTATTTTATCCTATTTTGGCTAGTTATAATTTGAAATGTGTAAATGGAAATGAAAACCTTACTTCACGTTTTCACCTTGTACTTGGTACTATTTTTTGTCAAAAAAGGTAATCAATTATTAGTCGTTATGAAGGGAGGAAAAACTTCAATCAATAAGCTTAAGCTAAGTGGACGACTTTTGCTTTTTAATTGAGAAAGAGGAAAACTATTCTTTACTGCCTCAAGTCACTTTTTATAAGGGCTTATTTGCTTTTTTCATACATATGAAAAAATAATTATTAATTTAATGTGTATATTTTATGTATTGATATTTCTAAAATAACTTTTGTAATTAAATATATCAAATTTAAATTTTTATATTTTAAGACAAATTAGTAGTAAGGAGTATGTTTGAAAAAAAAACCTAATAAGAAGTGTGTTTAAAAAAATTAACAAATGTATCTAATAATTTGAAGATATACTTAAAGATAATTTTTTTCTTAAAATGAGTGCATATAATTAGACACTAAAATAATATTATACTAACCTTAGTTATCTTTGAGGAAATTTGAACATTGTCTTTAAAAATTAAAAAGTAAAACTTTTAATCATGAGCTAATACTTCATTGACAACCGTAAACGATTTTAAAAATTGGTTGGTATAATAGCAATTAGCAAGCCAATCTTTGGAAAAATACCAAAACTAAATTAGTTGACCTGGCCAGGTCCAACCAAGAATTGTTAGTTGAATTATCACAAACATGTATAATATACTTCTCTTTTGGAACAAAGCAAAATATAATAGATGAAAGTGAGCTCCTCTTTAAATCGGTTATGAGGTAAAGTTATTTGATTTGAAGATTAAAATATTTGTAATTTAATTCGATTTAAATGACATATTTATATATAAAAAAAATCAGATTTAATTTTATCTACAATTAATGTAATTTAAATTGAATTATTTTCAGTTAATTCAAATTATAGTTATTAAAAATTATTTGAAAATTAATATTATAAAATCTAAATTATAGTTATTAAAAATTGTTATAATTCTAATATTATAAAGTTACTTTCAAGTTACAAGAGTGAAGCAAAATGTAACATATAATAAATTTAAAATTAACGTTATATAGTATCATTGATACATTGTGTTAGAAATATATTAAATAGTAAGAACAATATTTAATTAAACAAAGAAATATTATTAAAAAAGTTAAAATTTACAAATAATAGATCAATGCAATATCTCATACTATGAAAAAAATATATACTTATTGAAAATTGACTAAAAACGCTCTTTTTGTTCTCTCAAGTTTCACAACCCGATAACTTTGATCCACTATTTAAAAAAGAGCAATTTTACTCTTCTTAACTTTGTTCTATTTTGTAAAAGTTAGTCCCCTTAATTTTGACTAGTTTGCCGTTGGTTTGGACCAATTTTTAAAAACATATACATCACGACTTAAAATTTAATTAAAATAAATAAATAAATAATATATTATTATGTGAACGTTGTACAATGGTAACATTTGGTAAACAAAACTTAAGTTTCATTAAGACATTTTTTCTTCCCATTGCCAGAACTTTCCAATAGACATATGAAAATGGAAAGAAGAAATTGAATAATGACATTTATGTTTTGTTGAACAAGAATTCTGTGACAATATATTTTTTATTTTTTAATTAAATTTTATATTTGTGCATACAAATTTTAAAAATAAGTCTAAATCCACACTGATTCGGTCTACATAAGTCTACATCAGCGTTGATCCGATCAAAAGCAAGAGTCTGACTTTTGAAAAAAGAGATAATGTTAAAGAGTCAAAATTGTTATTTTTAAAATAAAGGACCAAAATTGCTGGATTGAAAACTTAGAGGTCAAAAGTCACTTGAATCTTAAAAAATTTATATGTAGTTTTTGTTGGAAATGATGATTATTTTAATGAAAATTTGTTGGAAATAATGATGACATTTATGAGAGTTAGTGTTATGAATTGAAAAATAAGGAAGTCCCACATAGGAGGGTATATAAGGTGAAGGTAAGGTACTTAGGGTTTTTCCCAAGGGGTACCCCAATTTTGTAAAGGAGGGAGAACGCAAGCAAAATTGACCACCACACGTGCGCCGCCGCCGTCCGGCCCGGGCCTGGGACTTGACTACATGGTATATTATTTTTTAGCATATGAAAATTAATTATTTATTTAATTAAATGAATGTTTGCATTTTTATCTCTAATTGAAATTGATCACCACACGCACGCGCGCGTGCGCGCACCGTCTGGTCGGGCCATGGCTTTGGCTACGTGGTGTATTAATTTATAGCATGTGAAAATTAATTATTTATTTAATTAAATGAATGCTTGCGTTTTTATCTCTAATTGATACGTTAATTACGTAATTGTCCTCCACCGAGTCAACATTCAACATCTGATCCAATCAGTTACTTACTCCCGAATTCGTGCTTCAGTTTTGTTGGTGAAAACCCTAATTAATTTTCAAATAGCCTCATGAATTGATCTTATATTACGAAGTTTTTTTCTCCATCTTATATTATGAAGTTTGATATCAATTGAGGTGTTACATTTAAAAAATCGTTTTATATAAAAAATTTAGGCACATTTTCATGGTACATTTGATCTATGTAGGTAAACAACAATAGCATAACAACTCAATTGGGATGTGTACAGAGAATAGGGGGTGGAAATAGGACATATCGACCAGTCTAAATGGGTCTACGGTTTAGTCTACGTCAGATCCAAATTAAATTAGATTTTTCTTTTAAATAAACAAGACAAAAACTTTTTTAAAAAAAGTATCTTTAGTTAAAAAAATCATACTACATACCATATGATAAACCATTTAGGCTGACCTATTTAATTATTATACAAATAAAATTTATTAGATGTTCAATTTTTAGTAATATACGCATATTATCCTTCTTCAGTTTTTAACATATTAAATGTATTATTATAAAATATAATTGATGTAGGATGTGTACAAAGTAATATTATTTGAAATGTCATGTTAAATATTAAAATAAAACTGAATTTTATTGACATATTAGCTTGTTAATCTAATTAAAGATATGTTTGATTACTTATTAAAATTAAAATAAAATAGTCTTTTAAGTAATTTATATACCAGACTTCTATCAAAATACGACCTATACTTAAAAGGTAAGTATATGACAGACTACAAATTAGATTTAGACCTTAAATATTTTGATAAATCAGATTCAAGCCTAACAAAGCCTTACTTGACCCTATATATTCACCTCTACTTGAGAGTAATTGCAGAACATATGAATATGAAATTGAGAGTAACTGCGTAACACGGGAATATAAAATGTATTTAGTAGAAGAAAACAAAACTTATGAATATAAAATATGGTGCTAACTACTTAGCAAGTTCAATTAATGTAGTGTGGCATCTATATATAACTTTTATGTATAAATACAATGTGAGATATCCATTTAATGTGACACGTCATAATTTTTTTTTTAATGATATATCATAGTTTTTAATATTAAAATTTTAACAAATAAGTAATTTTAATTGATGCTTTAAAATTCCTAAAATATATTTGTTATTCTGCAAAATTCAAAGATTATTTTAATTGAAGTTCACAATTTTGAAGACAAATTTACCTAATCACTCAAATTTAAATTTCATATGGAGTAGTATTACTGATACTTATAAATGATATATATGTTTTGGAGTTGTTTTGAATTGGGCTAGGCCCATCCGAAATAGCTTCATATATACTTCTGAAGTGGCAATCTGTAAAGGTGTTTGCAAGTGGTACCAACACCAACCAAAAAGTGCATGAAGTAAAATGAGACTGTTGAACAGAATCATGATCAATCTAATAAGTAGTTCCCCTCTAATTTGTTTTGTTTTCCAAATTCTTCCAACCGATGAACTGGCCCGTTCCTCAACCGGCCGGTTCGATTCGGATCATAAAACATTGGTACTGAACTCAGGAGAGCACATAAAACTAAAAATCCAATAATGAAGTAAGTAACAAGTATTAGAAGCACAAACTACAAATACCTTACAAAAATAACATTCCAATTCTCAACTACAATGTTTTTAATTAACATCCGCCACCTGCCACTCAGAAGTAGTTTTGGGAAACAAAGATTGGAGCCAAAGTAAACAATTTCTACAAAAATCTTGATTGTGTTCTTCTACCAGCTCCCATTTGAGATATAACACTCCTAGTAAAGGATATATAATAAATTATGAAACAATTAAATACTAACTAATTCCTCATGACACTGCTAAGTTCTATTCTAGTTGCACATACAATTTTTTATCACCACATAGAAGGTACATAAACTTGTTCTTTAAGATTCTGAGTAGCACTTTCAGTAGGGAAACCTCTAACTCCACCAATAGTCCATTGTGATATAATTCCGGCTGCAACAGCGAAGCGTAGCTGTTTCTCCAAAACGTCTTGATTTTCAAACATTTCTGGGCAAGTGGTTAGTTTTCTCATGATAGCAGCAACAACAGCATCACCCGAGCCAGTTCTATCGCAAGTATACGGAGTTATGAGGACATCTTCAGTTCCAACAACAACGCCGTCAAAGGAAGGGGTATAATAGTGTATTCTAATAGTTCCATCGGTTACAAACAGGAACTTAAGTTTATCATGCCACAAAGGCGAGATTTCCTCGGCGGTGTAATGGTAATACTCGCGACGATTCTTGGTATGTTCGTAATCTTCGGCATAATATTGTGGTTCATAATTTCTCTTCCTCTCATAATGTTCTTCGTCTAAAAGGAATTCTAGTTCAGTTCTTGAAACCTCAATGATGTCTGCTTCATGCCATGCTTTTCTGATTATTTCTCGAGTTTCATCGCGTGATCTCCATAGAGGTAATGGCAAGTTTAAATCGAAAAACACAAGGCCACCGAACTTCTTTGACCATTTAATTGCTTTGAAGAGAGTTGATTCCATAGAAGAGGATGTTAGAACTTCTGAATTGAAATGGAAAATCCTAGCCTGCAATAGTCCACAGAAAAAAGTCACAACAATTTTTTTTATTCACTTTGCAGAATTGATGATGCCTCATGTCAAAACATAATTTTTGTAAAAAATATTAATGTTTGGTTACCTTTCACACAAAATTGCCTCTGAACCTCAATTTGACTAGAAGTGATGAAAAATAGCTATGGCATTATATTGAAAAAATTATACCAAATTTAAATCATACTTGCCTTCAGAGTAAAAACATTGAAATATAAGTCACTTCCCTTCAAACTCAACTTTAACCAAATCAATATTAAAATAAAAATAAAAATAAAAATCAACTTCATACAATATCGCATTTATCGAACATTCTCCCAAACAAAGGCACAACCGTCTTCCTCATACATTCACAAACTTTCTCCATGTCTACCAATGTTATTTTACTAAGTAACCTAAGAGAAAAAGTTTCCCTCCATAAAATATGATTATACTTCGTTAGCATGGTTATCAAATCAATATACAAATTGTGAATCAAAAGACCAAATTTCCAAATGATTAACCGATTCTTATTACGAAGACCTTACCAATAAATAAATGAATAGACGACAAACAAAAAGACATGACATTTTTAAGTAAAAACAAGTAACATAACATAATTATAAGTTAATATATAATATAAGAACTTCGAAATAGTTCAAGATTCAATTAATAAATCTAAAGACAAGAAAAATGACCGAGTATAAAAATTTAGACAAATAAAAGCAATTGGCTACACTAATTTTAGGTAGTAATTCATTAGAATGAATCGGTATTTGTTACAGTGAGAATCAAAACTGATCTTAATGAATCAAGATTCAAGATTCGATTCATGTCCAAAATCGACATACTCCAGAAATTCGTATCAATTGAGTTCATATAAACAACTTAATCAAGTGTATACAGTATAAGTGCTTCTATGTAAGTTATTTCTATAACAAAAGATAAACTCAAATCCAATGTTTTCATATAAATTATAAGTTGTTTTCATAAACTATCTCAGAAAGCTTATACAATAATTGAAAGCAGCTTATTGACATGTCATAAGCAGTTTCCATAATCTCTCCAAAACAGTCACGCAGTGTTTATGTAAGTAGATAAACTCAAATAAACTAATCCAAATACAACTCGACTCGCATGTAGTGAAAAATTAGCTAATAAAAGTGGCAAAATAGTAACAATTAACAATGCTAGATTAAAGTTAAAAAAAAAAAAAAAAACCTCTTTCAAAACAGCAAGATTCAATTCAGAGCTATGAAGAGAATCCTCAGCAGATTCTTTAACAATCTCCATCCTCATCTTCCCATCATCAAACTTCACCTTCATATAAGCACATCCAGTCCTAAACCCCGAATCGAATTTCACACCTCTAGTCTGCACTTTCTCCTTATTCATAGCCAACACAAGCTCTTCACCAAACTCATCCTCCCCAACTTTCCCCAACAAAGCCGCCCGTCCGCCGAGCCTAACATGGGCCACTGCCACATTGGACGGTGGCCCACCAGGTGCTCGAGCGAACTCCGGCGGCTTCCATTGTAACATTTTCCATTCTGAGTAAATATCGGGGTGCATTGGAAACTCGTGCACCCGCACAGTAGGGATAAATTCCCTCTGTGTTGCTCCGAAACAGCATACTAACGGTGGGTCTTCGTATGGGAAATCGATTCCGTCGTCGTAGTGTTCTAATTCGTGTTGTTCTTGTTCTGTTTCTGCGTTTTGAGGTTGTGATGTGTCGTTTTGAGTTGGGTTGTTTTTTTTGGTGCGTCGTTTTTGGGTCGTGGATTGTGATGATTGTGTTGTGGTGGCTTTAATTTGAAAGGTTGGTGTGAATTTGGAAAGAGTTTGGGGTTTTTTAAATGAGGTTGGAAGAAGGAGAAGGTGATGATGAAGAATTGATGAGGACATTTTTTGGTGTTTGGATTAATGATGGAAGGGTTTATCATTCATTTTTGTGTATGAAAATGTTGTCGGGTTGTTGGGATTTTGATATGGTGCGTTATCCGAACCAGGTAAGAAAATGGTTTTTATTTTACTTAGCAAAAGGTGAAGGTGATTTTTGTAGTGGAAATCATTCATTTGAGTTTCCAAATTTTAAGTAGGGGTATATATGGACGCGAGTCGATCCGTCAATCCGATCACCCAACTCAATCCGATTTTTACTTGTACTCGGTCACTTTCGGATCCGATCCAACTCAATTCGTTGAAGTCCGCTTATATTTGGTTTGGATAATGAGTTCAACAATTTGAACATGTTGACCTGACTCGGCAGTCGTCATCCACCTTCTTCAGCAGTCGTCATCCACCTTCTTCTTATGTTCGATATATGCGTCGACTTTCTTCTGTTATTGCTTTGTTTCATTCATATTTTACTTAATTATTATTTCTTCTTCTTAATTTCCTCACTTTTATTATTTTGTTTTTGTATATTCTTAATTGTTCCATTCCATAATTTGAGAAACTTATTAAGTGTTTGGACTTGAAGTTGACATTGCTTAGAATTGATGAATTTCTATATTTTATTGATTTATTGTTGTTGAATTTATTTATGTATTTGAAGATTGTTGGATTTATTTTTGTGTGTGAGAAGTTGCTGGTTTTTTTAAATAACTGAATGATGTGATATAAATTTTATATTTTTTGAGACATTCAAGTATTAAACATAATTTCATTAAATTTTTCCGTAAAACAAAAAACCAGGTTATTATTTATGTATAACCAGCGAATCCAACCCAACTCAACCCAACCCATTCTTGATCGGGTCGATTCGGTTCGGGTTAAATGAGAAAAAATATGGGTTTAGAACTTAATCCAATTCACAGATAATTGATTGGGTCGGGTATCAATTTTTTTCAAAACCAGCTCCTCCCAACTCAGGTACCCCTAATTGTAAGTGTGGTGCCATTTTGGATTTTTTTTTTTTTCAAATGGAAAACCAAAATAGAACTAAGGCTTGACTTTAGGAGAAAGGCTTCCATTAAGTCTTTATTAATAAGGAAATTAATTATACTTGCAATATTATTTAATAATATAAGAGAATGCCCTACATTGTGACCTATAAGAGCTAAGACATATGCATTGTAGTTTGCCTCATGATAAACATATTTTTAACGTGTTTGAAAAATATGGATTCCATAATATATATATCAAAATTTCCAAATTACAAACCCTAATTTTTCAAAGACAATAACTGAATTTTATCATGAATTAAACATGGTAGACTCTGATACCAATTGTTGGAAAAACCCTAATAACATTGTGCTCAACAATCCATGTCAATTACATGATGAATAGCCAAAGGCGGAAGCGTACCTGTGGGAATTGCCATTAATGAAATCCTGAGATGATGATGATAGAGCCAATGGGTTGGGTGATCTTCCTCAGCAAAACACCCTGAAGACCTTGCTCTCTTGATGGGGATAGAGAGAACCAGAGAGTTTTCTCCTTTAAGGTTTTGAAACTGAATAGTCTTGTTGTGTTTGCCTTGGGACCATTACCCCTATATATAACTATTATTAGTTATATCCCAAATTGCAGTATTTCCAATTCAGCCCCTCATTAAATTAGAAACTGTCTGGTATCTACACTATTAATTTTCATAACTATTATGCTCTTTAGCCATAAACTATTATATATTATTTGACCCCTAGTTTATTGGCTAATTATATAATGACCCTAACACACTTTATTAATTAATTACATATGTGACCCATAAATCTTACACATTCCAGTTACAAACATGTTAAAACAAAGATTTAATATTAGTAGTATCATTGTTCAAATTGCTAATTAAATTATAAGCTGACTTAAAGACTGAAATTTCCGTCATTTGAAAGGCACCAATTGGGCATATCATATTTGCTATTTATAGGACCCTCTAGATTAACAATTAGATTACTAATATATCTTGGGAGTCAACTATTTATCATATCCCAGTTCCAATAATTATTAATAGCATAGTTAGAGACAAAATGATCAACTTCTCTATAAGGGATGGATGTTGTGCACTGCTCTTCAAGGGCACCACAAATAGGAATCCAAGAGTCTTTCCAAAATCGAGCTCTATGACCATCATTTATGACCCGTCGAATTTGGGGTTTGACTTTCTCCTAAGCTTTAGAGATTGCCCTCCAAATATTTGAAGAATTATTTCTAGCAGTAATGGTGGGCATGTGAAGGGAATCACAATTATAATTGGATGTCATAACTTTCACCCATAGCTTATTTGGCTCAACCATCATATGTCAAGCTAGTTTGAACATATAAGCTTGATTTAACAAATCAGAGGTTTCTAAACTCGAGACCACCTTCTTCCTTAGGGCGACAAGTTTTCTCCCAAAATACCAAGTGGCATTTGATGTGTTGATTGAAGTGGAAATAATAGTCATAAAAAAGGGGGATTGAATTGTGATCCTTTTTAAAATTTAATTTTTATTTAAGATAAATGATTCTCAGGTTGAAAACTTGGAGCATATTGAGTTCATAATGTTCTGAATTGTATATAAAATTAATGCAGTATCTAGGTGTGATATAAATTTAAAGCACATCGTAGTACCCTAATTTTGTCCATCTTGAAAAAAAAAAAAAAAAAAAGGAAATATGTATTTAAAAAGGGAAATAAAAATAATTACAATAAATATTTTTATTATGTATCATAAATTTACAATTTCATCTAATTAGAGTTTTAAAGCCAAAAATAAATTACAATAAAATTTAAATCAGATCAAGCCATGCTATGTTGACTTTGTTCACTGCCAAACCCTGCTATGTTGATGCTGACTGCCATTGATGCACAAGCCATGCTTATTGATACATCTGTTCCTGTTTTAACTAAATAGAGAAATAAAAAGATAACTTGTATAAATCAGCCATTGTACACATTATTGTTAACAAAGAGACAAATTTTGAGTTTAAAAAAAGAAACTAAAAGACAAATAAAAGCTCAGCAAATCAACAGATCAGAACAAATAATGAAGGTATCAGAGATGCAGAAAAATGCAGATGATGAGCAAAGAAAACGAAACATCAAACAAAGAACTAGAAAGCTCAAACTCAAACAGAGACACAGCCAAGAAAGCAACTAATCAGATAAAAAACTCTATAAATACATCCTTTTTTTTACAAAGAGGAAAGATGAGGGAGATTGGGAGGGGAAGAAACACATCTAAAGAAGAGAGTTGTATTTTTTAGAAAAATAGAAGAAACATTTTTTTTTTAAAAGAGAGATTTGGAAACAAAAATAGTTGAGCATAGAAGGAGCAACAACCCAACTCAATCCTTAAAATCATATATATTTAGAAGTAAAAATAAGAGAAAAGGAGAGAAATCGAAATCACCGTCATTTCCACCGGTAACTGCTGCTATCAGCCGTGCACCGCCGCTGTCGCCGTCACTTCTCCTTTTTGGTATGTCTCCCTGTCATGCTTGTTGTTATTTTTTCTATACTTGTTTCTTTTTTATTTTAAAATAGGTTTACTTGCTTTGGACTTATTGAGCTTTGAATGAGTTTACTTCTATTTTGAGATGATGTTGGTTTCTATTGAAATAATGCTAGTGCTAAATTGTTATGCTGGTTTGTATTGAAAAAAAAAATGAGGCTAAGGTGTTTTGAGATGATGGCTACTTTGAAACTTAGCAGTTAGGAAGTATAGCAAGTTGGGACTCGTAGCTTTTTGAACGCAGGCGTGGCCATGCTGTTCTGAAAAGGTCTGCAAGCATGTGTACTATTTGGTGATTGATTTTGATTTATTAAATCAATTATTTATTTATTTAAGAAAGTAAAATCAATAAAATATTATTTTAAAATACATTATATATATATATATATATGTATATATATATGTATATATATACATATATTATGATAATTTAACCATTCTAAAACTCTTTTAATTTATTTATTTTAATTTATTTTATTCTTTTTTTATTCATTTATTTATTTTAATGAACTAATCTAAAATCGACTTATTTAATAGATGTAATTTATTTTATCTCTGAGTTGTTAAAACACAAGTTGTACTACTTGGTGGTTTTGAAACTCAATTTAAAAATCGAGAATAATAAAATATTTTTTAGAGGATTAAATTAGATGTGACATCTTCTTTATTCCTTGAGTTTTGGGACGCGAGTTGTACAACTCGATCGTCTTAAAACTCGTATTTTAAAGTATTTATTCAAATCAAACTCTTTTATTTTTCTATTTTGTCAAAACATTTTTTATCACAAAACAAATTTTCTTTAAAACACACTCAACACATCCGTTTTGTTTTTAACCAAGAACTACGTAACTTTGATTTCTCCATCGCACCGGGAGATACGTAGGAGCAAGATCACATTCTTGTCAAGCAAATAAATAAATTTTTTTTTTGTCCTTTATTTGTTAAGTACATATTTATTTTAAAATCATGTTTTAAATATAGTAATAATTGTGATTCATATTTAATAATAAAGAAAAATAAATATACTTAAGTTAAAACTAATTTTGCACAATTAATTATAGGTAACCGTTTTTAATGGATGTCGTAGGGTGCTAATACATTCCCTACGCATAATCGACTCCCGAACTCAAATTTGGTTTCAAAGACCATTTTTTTCTATTTTTAAGGGTTTCCCAATATTTTCTCTGTTTTTAAAATAAATTTTGGTGGCGACTCCATTGAATTCGAGAAACACTCGAAATTTTAGACCGCGACAGCTGGCGACTCCACTGGGGATATTTAGAGAGTCAAGCCTAACAAATTAATTGTGCATAATTTTTAACTTTTTCTATATTTGTCTGTCTTTTCATTTTTGATTTTATTTTATGTGTTTATTATTTCTTAATAAGTGTTAGTTGACATTATTATTTATTTATTCATTTTTAAACTTGTAGATCATTTTCTATTTATTATTTATTTATTTATTTAGTTATTTATTTTTATTATATGTTTTAGTATCGTTATTGAGTTATTAAATCATACTTATTCTACACCCTACACTTTTATTAAGACACACACTTATGAGTGGAACCTTACACCCGGGTTTGAACAAAACTTAAGTTTAGTTTCGAGGTTGTGTAGTGGTAGCCTTCTGGATGTACATCCTGTTTGGTTAGCATGAAAATCTCACCTAGAGTTTGATCTTATTGAGGGTATTGTCACTCCAAATAGTTTACCTATTGTTGTTGACAATATTCCAAAATGAGATTATTGGCTCTAGGGACCGTGTTTAGAACTATAGAGCCACCTTTGTGAGAGTTTCACTACATAAGCTAATAGACCCTTTCATTATAAGAATATCCATATAAGCAAAAAAACAACTCATACATTCATTCAAAATGTTATATATTCACTACAGACATTCTACATAATTGCATTCATATTTCATGACATTGTTTCTTTTGAAAATAAATTGGCATTTTGCATCAATTTTCAGGATTGTTGGGGAATCATAAGAATCTTAGTCACGTGTTAAATTAAAGCAGACAATGGGATCAGAAAAAAAAAACTTTACTTTTAAAGTTCAAACAACCTGATTTGAAAAGTTTAAGAGACATCAGCAATCAAATGAAAACTATACAACGTGATAGTTTCTTTCTCAAATATGGGAAGATCCTAAATCTCTTGGCAGTAAATGTGCAAACGGGGGCCCTCACGGCTTTGGCTCAGTATTACGACCCTCTCTTAAGATGTTTCACCTTTCAAGACTTTCAGTTGGCCCCGACATTAGAGGAATTTGAGCGAATATTGGGTTATTCCCTAGAAAAAGGAAATCCTTATCGATATACTGGGCAACCACCAAGTTTGGAGGCAATTTTTGAAGTGTTGAAAATCGACATAAGAGAGTTGGCAAGTACAAAAGAAGAAAAAAGAGCCACTCATGGTTTTTCAAGAAAATATCTAGAGCAAAAGTGCCACGACTTAGCCGTTAAAAAAGAATGGAGTGCTTTTATAGATGTTTTGGCTTTAAATATCTATGGTATTGTTTTATTCCCAAACCTTGATAATTTTGTTGATTTTGCTGCTATCAATGTCTTCCTAGCTTTTAACAAACATAAACAAAACCCAGTTCCCGCGATTCTTGCTGATGTATACTACTCTCTGCATATGCGACATGAGAAGAAAGGGGGAACAATTTTGTGTTGTGCTCCAGTGCTGTATATCTGGTTTATGTCTCATATGTTCAAGAAAGGGTATCATATTGGAATTAAAGATAATCGTGAATGGGCTCAAAGTATAGCTAGCCTTACTGGAGACACAATTTCATGGTATCACAGAGAACAAGGGGTGGAGGAAGTAATATGTTGATGCAGAGATTTCCCAAATGTGCCTCTCATGGGAACCAAAGGATGTATTAATTACAATCTGGCGGTAGCAATAAGACAGCTTGGCTACCCTATGTTGGAAAAGTCAGATGATAAGTCGTTGAAAGCTTTTATTTGTCACAATACGGGTATAGTAGACCCACCGATGTTGCGAAGGATAAGTCGAGCTTGAGAAAAGATCATCAGAAAAGGAAAAGCACTTGGATGCAGAAGTTGCAGCACAAAAGAACCCTATCAACAATGGGTAAAAAATAGAGTCCAAGAAATCAAGTTGCCTTTCCACAATACACCCTCGAGTGATCAGGAAATATCTGAACATACCTTCGCCACCAATGAAGAAATAGGAGAACTCAAAGCATTATTGTTTAAATCTGAGAAGGAGAAAAAAGAGTTACAGGCGAAGTTAGAAAAAGTCTCCAAAGAGAACGAGAGCTTACGATCAGAAAACACATGTAAAAGTCAGTTTATTGAAGGAAGTAACAAGAGGTTGAAAATTGAAAAAGAAAATAAACTTGACATACAAGATTGTTTGAGAGGTGCAAATGAAGAGTTAGATGTGCGAAAACAAGAAAAGAATGCAGCTATCGAAGAGGCTTATATGTGGAAGCAGTTGTGGACAAAATCTAATCAAGCAGTCTTAAAAATTCCAAAGCATCTAAGAGAGATTGATGCGGTAATGCATCCGTTGAATACTCCAGTGAAAGTCTACAAGTTCGTTGAATATTTAAAAAATTTGGTAGAAGAATTGGAGGAAAAGATTGGTTGTCCTATTAAAAGAGAAGATTGAAATCCCATAGTCAATGTAGTTTTTAATTTGAATATGATGTACTCTTTTTCTTATCAATGAAGGATTTTCTATTTTGATTTCCAGTCCTCATATTTTCTTCACTAATAATTTGTTCTTGCTATTACCTAAGGCGTATGATTCCCCACTATCCAACTATCATAATTAACTAATTTATTTCATTTCCATCACATTCATATTTTCATACTCATAGAAATTTTATTTATTTATTATTTATTTTTATTTTTTTTAATATAAAAAAACAGACAAAAACCAATAAAGCTGATTCCCCGACACCCTTATCGAACGCGCACGAATTCCAAGATCATGGATGAACTCGAGCAAAACCAAGAGGTGATAAGAGCGGATGTCAACCAACTGAAGGAAAAGGTCGATCGAATCTTGGAAGCTATACAGGCTTTGGCAAGGAAGGAGAATACAAATGAGGATCCTCCAATTGTAAATGAAGAACACCAAACTACTCCTTCTCATCCACCGGGTTTTACCTCAACTAACCAACAATTCCACACTACAACTATGCAATTTCCTATATATGGTCTCCCCGCCTGGTTATACTCCGCCTGTAGTCATCAACCCCATAGAAAATAACCAAAACCACTCAGCTGTCAATCCCCAAAACTTAAACCAATCACAAATCCCACCTCATCTGGGCTATGTGCCATCCCAAAACACTATACCCATAGAAAATATTCCATATAGTGTACCTCAAGTGGCCAATTTTGATGTTAACGGGAATTGACATCAACCTCACATTGGGGATGATACACAATCAAAGGAAAAATTTCATGTCTTAGAAGAGCGAATCAAAGCAATTGAGGGGCATAATGTTTATGGTCTCGAAGCTTTTGACATGTGTTTGGTTCCTGATGTGACTATCCCTCCCAAATTCAAAGTTCCCGACTTTGAAAAATACAAAGGCAACACATGTCCTAAAAATCATCTAACTATGTATTGCAGAAAAATGGCTTCTCATGCTCATAACGATAAACTTCTCATTCATTTCTTTCAAGATAGTTTGAGTGGGGCACCGTCAAGTTGGTATATGCATCTTGAGCGAAGTCGTATTCGTTCATGGAAAGACTTGGCTGATGCCTTCTTGAGGCAATACAGGTACAACATCGACATGGCCCCTGATAGGATGCAATTGCAAAATTCATTGAAAAAAGACAATGAAGCTTTCAAAGAATACGCGCAACGGTGGAGGGAAATGGCATCACAAGTAGAACCTCCGTTATCTAAAAAATAAATGGTTGGTATGTTAATGGATACTCTCCAATCACCTTTTTATGATAAGATGATTGGGAGCATGTCATCAAACTTTTATGACCTTGTCATGATAGGAGAAATGATAGAAAGTGGGATGAGGAGTGGCAAGATTGTATGTGCAGCAACTGGCATAAAAAGACCCCAAACGTCCTTCACAAAAAAGAAAGAAGGGGGGCGCTAACGTTGTAATGGTAAACCCCAAAGTCTCCTATTTTCCACCCATCAATTCTTATCGACCCCCAAACTTACATCCCCTAATATCACAAACTCCTTACATTCCTTATCCATATGTGGCCGCAACCACACAAGCTTCATACCCTCAATATCACCCTTCAAGACCACCTTTTTATCAACCACCACCTACCGCATTTTCCCAACAAAGTCAATGGAACCAAAATCCAATCTCAAATCACTACAGACCACCTATCAATCAAAAAAGGACAACCCGTTTTGACTCAATTCATGTCACGTACAGTCAGTTGTTGCCTCACTTACTCCAAAATTCGATGGTAGTCCTGACCTCTAGAACCACCATTCCCGAAAATGGTATAATCCAAACGCCAAATGTGAATACCATGCTGGAGCCGTGGGGAATTCCGTCGAAGATTGTCAAGCCTTAAAAAGTAAAGTGCAAGAATTGATCAATGCAAAATGGCTTACCTTCAAGGAAGATGGTCCCAACGTGGGGAATAATCCTTTGCCGAGTCACAGAGATACCGCTGTCAATCTCATTGAAGAAGAGATAAACCAGTACACAAAAGATGATTATGTATCGACCATAGAGCCATGCATGGAAAAAAATAGATCTTTTCCAAGACCATTGGAAATCCTCTATAGAAAAGAGAATCCTAAGCCAATTCATAGTGGGAAAAATGCAATAATTGTTCAAGCACCAACCTCTTTTCCTTATGAAAATAACAAAGCGGTTCCATGGAGTTATGAAGTCACATCCCATTTAGTAAATCATCAATCATGTGATATCTTTAAGCCTCAAGGTACTGATATCACCAATATTTCAGGGATTGGCGGGATGACCCGAAGTGGTCGAGTATACACTCCTGAAGAAATTAGGAAAAAGGAAGGTCGTGGAGAAAAATGGAAGGATGTTGTGTATCATGCCATAAAAGGATCATAAACTTGCAAAAAGACAATACCTGAAAAAGAAGCTAATGAATTTTTGAAGTTTATCAAGCAAAGTGAGTATAAGGTGGTAGATCAACTAAATCAAACCCCTTCTAAGATATTTGTTCTTTCTTTGTTAGTAAACTCTAAAGCACATAGAAGGGCACTGATGAAAGTTTTAAACGAGGCCCATGTTACTCACGATATCACCGTTGACCAGTTTGATGGAGTTGTCGGTAATATCACCACCTGTAACGGGTTGAGTTTTAGTGATGTTGAATTACCAGCTGAAGGGATGGAGCATAATAAAGCACTACACATCTCTGTGAAATATCATGATCATATTCTTGCACGAGTGCTAGTTGATAATGGTTCATCATTAAATGTCATGCCGAAATCAACACTATCAAAACTATTTGTTGATGGGGCTTGTTTGAAGCCGAGTGCTATGGTGGTGAAAGCATTTGATGGGTCCAGAAGACAAGTTATTGGTGAGATTGCCCTGCCGATTCAAATCGGACCCCATAACTTTGGAATAACTTTTCAAGTGATGGATATTAAGCCGGCGTACAGTTGCCTTTTAGGGAGACCGTGGATTCACGCTGCGGGATCCGTGACATCCACTCTCCATCAAAAGCTAAAGTTTATAGTGAACAATAAACTGGTGATAATATCTGGGGAAGAAGATATGATAGTGAGTCATCTATCTTCTACAGGCTACATTGAAGACACAGAGGAAGCCATTGAGACTTCCTTCCAAGCATTAGAAATCGCCAACGCTGTCTTCATGGGTGAAGGATTTCGTTTAAAAGAACCAAAATTATCTACCACTTCATTGAAGGCTACAAAATTCATGTTGGAAGAAGGAGTTTTTGTTAAATTCGGGAAATTGATAGAAATACCAGAAAAGAAGGATAAGTAAATAGGTACGGGTTGGGATATGTACCTACTCAAGCTGATGAAGAAAAGGCTGCGAAGGAAAAAAGAGAAAACAAGGTGACTCGTCGAGAAAACTGGATACCGAATTCACAGAAGATTCCTATTTGTGACATTCGTCAAAATTTTCAAAGCGCCGGAATAATATATGCTGATCAGGTGGCTGTTGCGGAAGAGGATCATGGTGATGATGATACCCTCAAGCTAGTGTACCCTTGTCCTCCAAACACCAATCTCAACAATTGGAAGATCATCGAGTTTCCCGTGTTTGTTAATTCATGTTCAAAGTAATTATGTATTTTTAACTCCTTTTGCTCTGCCCAAGGCTATAAGGATAACTAATTAGGGCATATGTATTTCAATTCCATACTTATTATCAATAAATGCATTTTTGAATTCTCCAACTGGTTCTTTTTCTTTTCTCTTTTCTCTTTCTTTTAGCAATCTTTATTCATATTTCTTTTTTTTTTTTTTTTTCTTTTTCTTCTTAATTTAAACCATGCAGAGTCGAAAATGAATATGTTGAAAATAGCAGCGCTAGAACACTTTCTTGTAATTTTGAACACCCAATTAATCATGCCGATGAGGATTGTGAAGACGATTGTGAGCCTCCCCCAGAACCAGAAAGGTTAATTGAACAGGAAGCTAAGATAATCCAACCCTATAAAGAACCTTTTGAGGTGATCAATTTAGGGACTGGGCATGCTAAGAAAGAAGTTAAAATTGGCATGTCTATGAAAGAAAGTGAACGAGAAAAGCTGGTTAAACTTTTATTTGATTATGTGGATGTCTTTGCATGATCATATCAGGATATGTCTGGGATAAACACTAACATAGTTGAACACAAGCTACCACTCAAGCCTGAATGTGCTCCAGTTAAGAAGAAATTGAGGTGGATGAAGCCTGATATGTCACTTAAAATTAGAGAAGAAGTCAAGAAACAATTTGATGCTGGTTTCTTAGCTGTGGCAAAATATCCTCAATGGGTTGCTAACATTGTTCTGGTTCCAAAGAAAGATGGAAAAGTTCGAATGTGTGTTGATTATCGGGATTTAAATAAAGCTAGTCCAAAAGATGATTTTCCTTTGCCTCACATTGATGTCCTAGTGGATAACACTGCTCAATACTCTCTTTTCTCCTTCATAGATGGTTTCTCAGGGTACAATCAAATCAAGATGGCTCCCGAAGGTATGGAGAAAACTACATTTATCACACAATGGGGGACTTTCTGCTATAAAGTGATGCCATTTGGATTGAAGAATGCTGGGGCAACCTATCAAAGAGCAATGGTAACCTTGTTTCATGACATGATGCATAAGGAAATAGAGGTTTACGTGGATGATATGATCGCAAAATCTCGGACCGAAGAAGAACATGTTATTAACCTTCAAAAGTTGTTTGTGCGACTAACATAAGGAAATAGAGGTTTACGTGGATGATATGATTGCCAAAACCTCGAACCGAAAAGAACATGTTGTTAACCTTCAAAAGTTATTTGAGCGACTAAGGAAGTTCAGACTCCGTTTAAACCCTGCTAAATGCACATTTGGTGTGAGATCAGGCAAGTTACTTGGGTTTATCGTTAGTCAAAAAGGGATAGAGGTGGACCTAGATAAAGTAAGAGCAATACAAGAAATGTCGGCTCCACGCACGGAAAAAGAAGTTTGTGGCTTTTTGGGTAGATTGAATTACATTGCGAGGTTTATATTGCATCTCACCGCTACATGCGAACCGATTTTCAAATTGTTGCGTAAAGACCAAAAGGTTGAATGGAATGAGAATTGTCAAAAAGCTTTCGAAAAGATTAAGCAGTACTTATCCAAACCTCCCATCCTAGTGCCTCCTATTCCTGGGAAACCACTTATTATGTACTTAACAGTACTTGACGAGTCAATGGGCTGCGTATTGGGGCAGCATGATGAATCTGGTAGGAAAGAACATGCTATTTATTATTTGAGCAAAAAGTTCACCAGTTGTGAAACAAGATATTCACTGCTTGAACGAACATGTTGCGCATTGGCATGGGCTGTTCGTCGGTTGAGGCAATACATGTTATGTCATACAACTTGGTTGGTGTCTAAAATGGACCCAATTAAATACATCTTTGAGAAACCTGCTCTTACTGGAAGGATCGCCCGTTGGCAGATGTTGTTATCAGAATACGATTTGGTATATGTTACACAAAAATCTATCAAAGGAAGCGCACTAGCAGAGTACTTAGCCCAACAACCGGTAGAAGATTATCAATCAATGCAGTGTGAATTCCCCGATGAAGACATAATGAATTTAGTTGAAGAGATTGAATCATCTGATAAAGAAAAGTGGAGGTTGGTGTTTGATGGTGCTTCTAATGCGTTAGGGCATGGAATTGGAGCCATTTTGATTTCTCCAGAAAACCAGTTCACTCCATTTACGGCTAGGTTGTGTTTTGATTGTACAAACAATATTGCAGAATATGAAGCATGTGTTATGGGCATTAAAGCGGCTATTGAATCAAATGTATAACACTTTAGAAGATTACTTTTCACCATATCCTTTGAGAAGAAAACCAGTTAGCTGACGCCTTGGCCACTTTGTCGTCAATGTTCAAAATAACCACTAATCAAGACGGGCCGATCATAAAATTTCAACAGAAGGATAAGCCATCGTATTGCTTATCGATAGAAGAAGAGCTTGATAGCAAACCGTGGTTTTATGATATCAAATCCTATGTTAAGAATAGGGAATATCCATCAGGTATTTCAGAGAACGACAAGAGGGTTTTGAGGAGGTTGTCAATGAACTTCTTCTTAAATGGTGATGTGCTTTATAAGAGGAATCATGATATGGTTCTCCTCAGATGTTTGGATAAAGCAGAAGCAGAAAAGATCATTCAAGAGGTTCACGAAGGTTCTTTTGGAACTCATGCAAATGGACACGCAATGGCAAGAAAAATCTTGAGGGCTGGCTATTATTGGCTGACAATGGAATCTGATTGCTTTAATTATGTAAAGAAATGTCATAAATGTCAAATATATGCTGATAAAGTACATGTACCGCCCACCTCTTTGAATGTTTTAACGTCACCATGGTCGTTTTCAATGTGGGGGATGGATGTTATTGGACTCACCGAGCCAAAAGCTTCCAATGGTCATCGGTTTATCTTGGTAGCTATTGATTACTTCACAAAATGGGTTGAAGCAGCTTCTTATGCCAATGTGACTAGAAGTGTGGTTGTCAAATTCATCAAAAGAGAATTGATTTGTCGATATGGCTTACCAAACAAGATAATCACTGATAACGCGACTAATTTGAATAACAAAATGATGAAAGAGTTGTGTGATAGTTTCAAAATTCAGCACCATAATTCTTCGCCATATCGTCCGAAAATGAATGGAGCTGTAGAAGCAGCAAATAAGAATATCAAGAAGATCATACAAAAGATGGTGGAGACGTATAAGGATTGGCATGAAATGCTTCCCTTTGCATTACATGGCTATAGAACCTCTGTTCGTACCTCAACAGGGGCAACTCCTTTCTCATTGGTGTATGGAATGGAAGCGGTACTTCCCATTGAAGTTGAAATTCCCTCGATCAGAGTCTTGATGGAAACAAAACTGGAAGAGGCCGAGTGGGTTCAATCACGATTTGACCAGTTAAATCTCATAGAAGAAAAAAGGATGATAGCTCTATGTCACGGCCAGCTATATCAAAAAAGACTTAAAAAGGCATACGAGAAAAAAGTCCGTCCTCGAGAGTTTCAAGAAGGGGACTTGGTGTTAAAGAAAATATTGCCCATAAAAAAAGATTTTCGTGGAAAGTGGACCCCGAATTACGAAGGACCATATGTTGTGAAAAAAGCTTTTTCTGGAGGAGCTCTAATACTCGCAGAAATGGATGGAGATGACCTTCCACTTCCAGTAAATTCAGATGCAGTCAAAAAATATTATGCTTAAAAAAGGGTGATGAGCTCGCTAGGTTGAAAACCTGAATTCAGATGCAGTCAGAAAATATTATGCTTAAAAAAAATGATGGGCTCGCTAGGTTGAAAACCTGAAAAGGCGACCTAGGCAAAAACTAGAGCATCCCGATGGATTGAAAACTCGAAGGAGCGGTCCATGCAAAAGTTAGGGATAAGCGCTTCAGACTGAGGCAATTATTATTCGTGGAAGCTGATTATTAGGGTTCCTAAATTACAAGAACGACTAGCGTTTGTTATGTCTCTACTTAAATTAAACATAGTCGTCCCCACATTGTAACCCTTGCCTCAATTATTTTGCTTTTAATGTAACGAATGTACATTTTTCAATATTGTCATTCGATGTTGTACGTTACACTCTTTATATATCAATCCAGTTTCATTATTGAGTGTTCTATTGTTTCAAATTTTGTTTTATAATAATAAATGTTGGAATTTGAAATATGTGAAAATATAAAAATATTTTAAACATTTTGACACTTGAAAATATACACGGGAACTCGTTTGATTCTCAAGATATATGAGTATGTGAAGAATAATAAGGAGGGTAGTCATTTTAAACAATGGATTTTTGCTTCACTTCGAAAAAAGCGGTCATTCGACAGATACAAGGAGTCATCATGTGGAAAAAATATTTGTCTTTATTCATCCATTGAATCTTGGGACGGAGAAGAGCATAAGGATCGGGGAATCAAAGGAAAGAACAAAAATTTATCTATAATGCATGACACATAAACCATACATAATTTCCTCATACTCACATGATTCATGCATCTTCATTGATACTTTACCTATACTTGATGCATAACACACGAATCATTCATACCTTATCCTTCGAATTGCAAGTATCATATACTTATTCTCCCTCTTTACCTACATACCAGATTGGACCTATTACGTTCATGTTGATCTACGCATCGGTAAACAATCCGAAGACGATCACTTTCGTTTCTAAAGATCTACGCATCGATAAACAATCCGAAGACGATCACTTTCATTTCTAAAGATCTACGCATCGGTAAACAATCCGAAGACGATCACTTTCATTTCTAAAGGTCTAAGCATCGGTAAACAATCCGAAGACGATCACTTTCATTTCTATAGATCTACGCATCGGTAAACAATCCGAAGACGATCACTTTCATTTCTAAAGATCTACGCATCGGTAAACAATCCGAAGACGATCACTTTCATTTCTATAGATCTACGCATCGGTAAACAATCCGAAGACGATCACTTTCATTTCTATAGATCTACGCATCGGTAAACAATCCGAAGACGATCACTTTCATTTCTATAGATCTACGCATCGGTAAACAATCCGAAGACGATCACTTTCATTTCTATAGATCTACGCATCGGTAAACAATCCGAAGACGATCACTTTCATTTCTATAGATCTACGCATCGGTAAACAATCCGAAGACGATCACTTTCATTTCTATAGATCTACGCATCGGTAAACAATCCGAAGACGATCACTTTCATTTCTATAGATCTACGCATCGGTAAACAATCCGAAGACGATCACTTTCATTTCTATAGATCTACGCATCGGTAAACAATCCGAAGACGATCACTTTCATTTCTATAGATCTACGCATCGGTAAACAATCCGAAGACGATCACTTTCATTTCTATAGATCTACGCATCGGTAAACAATCCGAAGACGATCACTTTCATTTCTATAGATCTACGCATCGGTAAACAATCCGAAGACGATCACTTTCATTTCTATAGATCTACGCATCGGTAAACAATCCGAAGACGATCACTTTCATTTCTATAGATCTACGCATCGGTAAACAATCCGAAGACGATCACTTTCATTTCTATAGATCTACGCATCGGTAAACAATCCGAAGACGATCACTTTCATTTCTATAGATCTACGCATCGGTAAACAATCCGAAGACGATCACTTTCATTTCTATAGATCTACGCATCGGTAAACAATCCGAAGACGATCACTTTCATTTCTATAGATCTACGCATCGGTAAACAATCCGAAGACGATCACTTTCATTTCTATAGATCTACGCATCGGTAAACAATCCGAAGACGATCACTTTCATTTCTATAGATCTACGCATCGGTAAACAATCCGAAGACGATCACTTTCATTTCTATAGATCTACGCATCGGTAAACAATCCGAAGACGATCACTTTCATTTCTATAGATCTACGCATCGGTAAACAATCCGAAGACGATCACTTTCATTTCTATAGATCTACGCATCGGTAAACAATCCGAAGACGATCACTTTCATTTCTATAGATCTACGCATCGGTAAACAATCCGAAGACGATCACTTTCATTTCTATAGATCTACGCATCGGTAAACAATCCGAAGACGATCACTTTCATTTCTATAGATCTACGCATCGGTAAACAATCCGAAGACGATCACTTTCATTTCTATAGATCTACGCATCGGTAAACAATCCGAAGACGATCACTTTCATTTCTATAGATCTACGCATCGGTAAACAATCCGAAGACGATCACTTTCATTTCTATAGATCTACGCATCGGTAAACAATCCGAAGACGATCACTTTCATTTCTATAGATCTACGCATCGGTAAACAATCCGAAGACGATCACTTTCATTTCTATAGATCTACGCATCGGTAAACAATCCGAAGACGATCACTTTCATTTCTATAGATCTACGCATCGGTAAACAATCCGAAGACGATCACTTTCATTTCTATAGATCTACGCATCGGTAAACAATCCGAAGACGATCACTTTCATTTCTATAGATCTACGCATCGGTAAACAATCCGAAGACGATCACTTTCATTTCTATAGATCTACGCATCGGTAAACAATCCGAAGACGATCACTTTCATTTCTATAGATCTACGCATCGGTAAACAATCCGAAGACGATCACTTTCATTTCTATAGATCTACGCATCGGTAAACAATCCGAAGACGATCACTTTCATTTCTATAGATCTACGCATCGGTAAACAATCCGAAGACGATCACTTTCATTTCTATAGATCTACGCATCGGTAAACAATCCGAAGACGATCACTTTCATTTCTATAGATCTACGCATCGGTAAACAATCCGAAGACGATCACTTTCATTTCTATAGATCTACGCATCGGTAAACAATCCGAAGACGATCACTTTCATTTCTATAGATCTACGCATCGGTAAACAATCCGAAGACGATCACTTTCATTTCTATAGATCTACGCATCGGTAAACAATCCGAAGACGATCACTTTCATTTCTATAGATCTACGCATCGGTAAACAATCCGAAGACGATCACTTTCATTTCTATAGATCTACGCATCGGTAAACAATCCGAAGACGATCACTTTCATTTCTATAGATCTACGCATCGGTAAACAATCCGAAGACGATCACTTTCATTTCTATAGATCTACGCATCGGTAAACAATCCGAAGACGATCACTTTCATTTCTATAGATCTACGCATCGGTAAACAATCCGAAGACGATCACTTTCATTTCTATAGATCTACGCATCGGTAAACAATCCGAAGACGATCACTTTCATTTCTATAGATCTACGCATCGGTAAACAATCCGAAGACGATCACTTTCATTTCTATAGATCTACGCATCGGTAAACAATCCGAAGACGATCACTTTCATTTCTATAGATCTACGCATCGGTAAACAATCCGAAGACGATCACTTTCATTTCTATAGATCTACGCATCGGTAAACAATCCGAAGACGATCACTTTCATTTCTATAGATCTACGCATCGGTAAACAATCCGAAGACGATCACTTTCATTTCTATAGATCTACGCATCGGTAAACAATCCGAAGACGATCACTTTCATTTCTATAGATCTACGCATCGGTAAACAATCCGAAGACGATCACTTTCATTTCTATAGATCTACGCATCGGTAAACAATCCGAAGACGATCACTTTCATTTCTATAGATCTACGCATCGGTAAACAATCCGAAGACGATCACTTTCATTTCTATAGATCTACGCATCGGTAAACAATCCGAAGACGATCACTTTCATTTCTATAGATCTACGCATCGGTAAACAATCCGAAGACGATCACTTTCATTTCTATAGATCTACGCATCGGTAAACAATCCGAATTACTTGATGGTTTGAGAACTTCATTTTGAGTTCATTTTTAATTGGCAAGTATTGTATGAACTTTTCGCATATTGAAAATCCTATTAAGGTGCATGCTTAGTTGAAAAGTTATTTTGAGCATTTAAAAACTTATATGCTATGTGTTAACTGTTATTTTTCGGTTGGTGACCCTTTACAATTATTGTGGAAATCTGGGCTTTGCCCTCAGATGAGAGTCAGGACGGTCCTACCGGTTCGTACCCTACAGACGGGAATGGAGATGGGAGCGCTTGACTGCAGTTACGATAGGAGGATCCCACGGGGCGCGTGGAGATCACTCAGGGTGTATAGTTTTTTGGTAGGATGATCAGATTAGGTTGATGTATAGGGACTAGGCGTCCTTCTTTTTGGGTTGGAGTATTTTTAATTTGGAAAACTGTACTTATACTAATATTGTCAGTTTGACATCTTATTTGAATGGGTTCCATGTACCATTTGTTGTTGTGTAAATGTTTTGGATTTATATTTGGAGAAACTTTTCCGCTGCTTGTAAATTATAATGACTCAATTATTTATCCTAAGGCATTTCTTTATTTATTTCTGTGTTTTAGTTTAATTACTTTAAAAAAAAAATATATACCCTCGCTTTGAAAAACGGGGTGTTACAATCACTTTCATTTCTATAGATCTGCACATCAGTAACCAATCCGAAGACAATCACTTTTTGTTTCTATAGATCTACGCATCGGTAACCAATCCGAAGACGATCATTTTGCACATTTAAAAAAAATTGTGCATCATTCCCACTTTAACATTTCAAGGGCACTTTAATACATGTGTTTGTTACTGGACAAAATTTGGGCCCTTATATTTACTTATCTTTTACCTGATAACATGAAAACAAATACCATTGTTATCCATATTTTCAAATTTTTCAAGTAAAATATAATTAAATAGGGGCAGCTGTAGTACCCTAAGTTTGTCCATTTTGAAAAAAAATAATAAAGGAAATATGTATTTAGAAAAGGAAATAAAAATAATTACAATAAATATTTTTATTATGTATCATAAATTTACAATTTCATCTAATTAGAGTTTTAAAACCAAATCAAATTACAAACTAAGATTAAAGCCAAAAATAAATTACAATAAAATTTAAATCAGATCAAGGCATGCTATGTTGACTTTGTTCACTGCCAAACCCTGCTATGTTGATGCTGACTGCCATTGATGCACAAGCCATGTTTATTGATACATTTGTTCCTGTTTTAACTAAATAGAGAAATAAAAAGATAACTTGTATAAATCAGCCATTGTACACATTATAGTTAACAAAGAGACAAATTTTTGAGTTTAAAAAAAGAAACTAAAAGACAAACAAAAGCTCAGCAAATCAACAGATCAGAACAAATAATGAAGGCATCAGAGATGCAGAAAAATGCATATGATGAGCAAAGAAAACGAAACATCAAACAAAGAACTAGAAAGCTCAAACTCAAACAGAGACACAGCCAAGAAAGCAACTAATCAGATAAAAAACTCTATAAATACATCCTTTTTTTTACAAAGAGGAGGAAGATTGGGAGGGGAAGAAACACATCTAAAGAAGAGAGTTGTATTTTTTTTTTTTAAAATAGAAGAAACATTTTTTTTTTAAAAGAGAGATTTGGAAACAAAAATAGTTGAGCATAGAAGGAGCAACAACCCAACTCAATCCTTAAAATCATATATATTTAGAAGTAAAAATAAGAGAAAAGGAGAGAAATCGAAATCACCGTCATTTCCACCGGTAACTGTTGCTATCAGCCGTGCACCGCCGCCGTCGCCGCCACTTCTCCTTTTTGGTATGTGTCCCTGTCATGCTTGTTGTTATTTTTTCTATACTTGTTTCTGTTTTATTTTAAAATAGGTTTACTTGCTTTGGACTTATTGAGCTTTGAATGAGTTTACTTCTATTTTGAGATGATGTTGGTTTCTATTGAAATAATGCTAGTGCTAAATTGTTATGCTGGTTTGTATTGAAAAAAAAGATGAGGCTAAGGTGTTTTGAAATGATGGCTACTTTGAAACTTAGCAGTTAGGAAGTATAGCAAGTTGGGACTCGTAGCTTTTTGAACGCAGGCGTGGCCATGCTGTCCTGAAAAGGTCTGTAAGCATGTGTACTATTTGGTGATTGATTTTGATTTATTAAATCAATTATTTATTTATTTAAGAAAGTAAAATCAATAAAATATTATTTTAAAATATATTATATATATACATATATATATATATATATATATATATATATATATATTAATTATGACAATTTAACCATTCTAAAACTCTTTATACTTATTTATTTTAATTTATTTTATTCTTTTTTTATTCATTTATTTATTTTAATGAACTAACACTACGCGAAAAATTGTATTTTACAGCGCTTTTTTTAAGCCATTTACAGCGCTTTTTCAAAAAATTAAGCGATGTAGTATACAGCGCTGTAAAAAGATACAACAGCGCTCTTTAAAATAAAAAAAAAAGCGCTATAAATCTCTTCTAAAAACGCGCTGCTTGTTGTATTAGTTTTACGGCGCTTTTTAAAAAAAGCGCTGTAATATGCATTCCTTTATTTCAATTAGATCTCTTTCTGGGATTATAACAACAATCTCCTTCATAAATCGTAATATACAGTATCCGCAGTCTATGTTGTTAGTTTGACGAGAGCACTATAAAATAAAACATATAAGTCAATAAATATTTGTGGATTGATTGTTAATGAAATTTTAAAGCCATACATTTCAAACCTTTATTAGAATCCATGTGATTTATTTGATTTTTGCTTCGACACTGTAGCACCCATTTGAGCTCGGAAAACTTGTAAAACACTATCAAATAAATGTGATTATTAGCATTAACAGACACATTATATATATATATATAAGAAATAAATGAATAAATGAATACAATACCTGAAGAGTGCGAAGAAATACGTAGAGTTCATAAGGTTACGGTTTCGTTTAAGAAGAAACAGCGAGAATG
>NC_021165.2:30876168-30883951 GCF_000331145.2 Cicer arietinum | reverse complement strand
GAGTTGTTAAAACACAAGTTGTACTACTTGGTGGTTTTGAAACTCAATTTAAAAATTGTGAACAATAAAATATTTTTTAGAGGATTAAATTAGATGTGACATCTTCTTTATTCCTTGAGTTTTGGGACGCGAGTTGTACAACTCGATCGTCTTAAAACTCGTATTTTAAATCAAACTCTTTTATTTTTCTATTTTGTCAAAACATTTTTTATCACAAAACAAATTTTCTTTAAAACACACTCAACACATCCGTTTTGTTTTTAATCAAGAACTACGTAGCTTTGATTTCTCCATCACACCGGGAGATACGTATGATCAAGATCACATTCTTGTCAAGCACATAAATAAAATTTTCTTTTTTTTGTCCTTTATTTGTTAAGTACATATTTATTTTAAAATCATGTTTTAAATATAGTAATAATTGTCATTCATATTTAATAATAAAGAAAAATAAATATACTTAAGTTAAAACTAATTTTGCACAATTAATTATAGGTAACCGTTTTTAACGGATGTCGTAGGGTGTTAATACCTTCCCTACGCATAATCGACTCCCGAACTCAAATTTGGTTTCAAAGACCATTTTTTTTTTCTATTTTTAAGGGTTTCCCAATATTTTCCCTGTTTTTAAAATAAATTTTGGTGGCGACTCCATTGAATTCGAGAAACACTCGAAATTTTAGGCTGCGACACATATAAGGTAAAAAGTTAAGGGAGATAATCACACTCAAGAAATATCATGGTTCACCCAACTTGGGCTACGTTCAGTACTCACACTTTGTGATATTTTTCACTAAGAATACTTGAAAGAATATTTCAACTTTTGCGCCTTACACTTTTTCTTCTTCTTAAGATTTTTTACAACTCGTTCTCTCCTTACCTCAACAATATTTTTCTATGTCAAAGTCACAATTGACTATACAAAAATTTCAATTAGCACTCTACTTTTACATTTGTAAGTTGAGATGATAATGTTTACAAGTTTAGGATGGTTTTTTGGGATTTGGTTTCAAGCTTTTGGATAGATAAGATTTGTTTGAATAAAAACACACACGGAAATATTTATCCTCCAATCTAATAATGATATTGGGAGTATTTGTTGTTTGAAGAGTTCTTATATTGATGAGCACTTGATTAAGTGAAAAATGATTTAATGCAAAACTCTTGATCATTTAGGTTATGATGTCTCCTCGATATGTAAGATCAAGAATGTCTTCAGAGTTACTGATATCAAACACAATATATTTATTGGGCACACTGTTCCATGTAGGACAATTTTTGTTTTTCCTGAACAATTAGTTTTAATTAAAACTCACAACATTAGAATGTTTTGATTTTCCTGCTCATAGTATAGTACAATTGATGAAAAGGTAAACGTGTTGTACATGTTTCCTAGACTAATTTGGAAGTTGGAAGTGTCTTTTAAATGTAGTATCACTTCACTTGGTACTTTTTAAAAGTGTTTGTCAATTTTGTCCTGAAGTTGGTCTAATCCTTTCATGGGACTTTATCCTATTTGCATTTATATCATTGTTCTTGATCATTTGATTAAGAAAATTTTGTTGATAATTTAAATGTCTGACATCCTTAATGGTTTAAATGTTGTTGTGAATGTATTGATGATGATTTTGATCTTAGAGAGATATAGGAATAATGGTTTTGCTTCTTGATTAGCACTTGATTAGCACTTGATTTACTCATTATAATCTAGCTTATGAATCACTCAAAAGTACAAATTAGATAATAATATAAATCAAAATATTTGTGTCATTAATCCCAAAGGTTGCAAGAAGGGGATGTGACTCCTTGAAGGATTTTTCTTTTTTCCTATATGATAGGAGGTCGCATCTTGGGGACCATCTATTGTCTTTTATTATTACTTTTCATAACAAATGATTAGTTGTTAATTTAATAAATAAAAAACAATTAAAAAAAATCAAATTATATTAGTAGTACCAATACAAATAACGTGCAATATTATTGGAACAACTTTCTGCAACGATAAATTAACAACTTCATCCTATTGCCAAAACAAACAACATGTCATATTATTTTAACAATTTCCTCCTACAGTCTATTGTAGATAAATTAGCAACTTTGTTTTATTTTATTAACAATTTCCTCATATTTTTCCCCGAATCTAATAAATAAAAAATAATAAAATAGAATGAAATTGTTAATTTATCCGCAATAAGCTACAAAATAGGAGGAAGTTGTTAAAATAATATAGTAGATATTTGTTTTTGCACATCTATTCAACCACATCAACTTGATGTATTTTTTCTATTAAATATATTTTGTTTGATTTTACTAATATAATTTGGTTTTTTAATTATTTTTTATTTATTAATTTAACAATTAATTATGGAGATGCGACCTCCTATTGAAAAAATAAATATTTCAGGTGATTGTGTCCCGCATTGCTACCTTCTGAAGGTAAAAAAAAGAGGATATTTTGGTATATAAATTTCAATGTATGATATAATTGAGAGTTTTGAATGAAAATATATAAAAGTAAAATATGCACAAAGTAGTGTTATATTAAAAATTAATTGATTATGGTTGGATTACTTTAAAATAATTTGAGTTGTGGGAACTTTATAAATTTTAAAAGAAGTAAAAAAAATCATCTTTTAATTCTTTACAATGAAGAAAGTTAAATTTGGATTTGATCAAAATTTTGAACTGTATGAATTATTGTCTTTGATTGATTTTTGATTAAAATTATTTTGGTCATGGCAAAATGTAGCAAACGTTCCAGCTATGTTGCTTGCAATGTTTTGATTTTATTTTAAGTTGGAAAAGACCATATTTAAGAGAAAGTGTTGATTTTTGTTTTGTATTGATGAAAAAATAATAAAGTGGTGAAAAGATATAAGTTTTATAGAAAAGTTTCAAACTTCAGTAATGTTTCTAGTTTTATGTTTAAGTTACAATTTTGTTGGAAAATTTAAATCATTAGGAACAAAAATTGTAATTTGATGTCTAAAGTTAAAAGTTTAAAATTTTGATGTTAAAGATCCAATTTTTTACACAAAATGTTTCAAGCTTGACGCCTTTAAACTTATGATTTAGACCAAGATGTAAAAGCTCATAAGAAAATTGTATAATGTGAAATGCATTTGATGATATTGTTTTGAAGAAAACAAAAAGGCTTTGGTATATTTTTAGTAGAAAATGTGATTTGAAGGACTTTAAAGTAAAAAATTTTATTTCCAAAAGTTTGTAATTTGTGGTTAGAAAATCCTAAAGAATTATATCTATGTTGTGAAAAGTTGGTCAACAAAACAAAGTCTAATGGTTAGGAATTGAATATGATTGAGTTTTTAAAATTGTCCATTTGGATCAAATTATTGTACCTTTGAAAAATTAATTTGAGAATTCAAATTTATATTCAAGGTGTTTCAACATAGTAACTATTTAGTTTGATATAAGAGGTATGTATTAAGCTTTTATGAGTATAGAATTTCTTTTTATGGTTTTGAAACTATAAAAAAAATTGGTCCTTGATGTTTTTGAGGAATAATTGTTGAAAATAAAAGGTGTTTGTGTTTTCAAGGTTTAAGTTACTTAGTGTTATTTTTTGTCTAAGTTTTGGATCAGGTTCATTCTAATTCAATATAAATTATTTGTATTAAGTTATAAGTAGGGGGAAAGTAAATCCAATGGTGATTTTATAAGTAGGCCGAATTGGTAATGCTTATTCAGATCTCAGGATTTTGTTTTAACATAGTAAAATTTACTTGATTAAAAGTTAAGAGGAATAGAAGAAATTTTAGACTTTACCGATTGAAAGGTGCGATAGTCTTGAGTAGCATAGCGTTGCTTATTAAGGAAGTCTCGTGAGGTAAGGACCCATTTCACTTTTTAATATAACATATTTAGGTTATATTTGTTGTTGGTGTTTTACTACTAGGTGCTTAATTCCTTGGTGTTTGCTTTTGATTCTTTGGTTTCTTGGGGTTATGTGATTTTTCTTGAATAATGCATTTCAACATCACATGAACTAATGATTGAATAATATGGTGAATTTATATGATGAAAGATAATATGGTGTAGTGAATTTACGTCTGTATTGCTTATGAAATGGTGATTATGATGTAATGCACTGTTGGTCGTATATTTGGGAGTATATATATTTTCATGCATACATAGTTAGTAATGTTCATAATTGATTGAAGTCATAGTGGCCTTCATAATTGATTGCACTCATAGCTGTACGTCCAAAATTAGTTCGAGCCCAAAATTTTGGAACGGTAACTAGAGTTGAATGTCCTTTGAGACTTCATAAATGGATCATGCTAGATGGTGATCCACTACCTTTTGCGTAGGGGATATGATATTACGAAATCATATGCACTGACATATAGGTATTGCATTAGGGGGCTTTGATACACGAGTCATGTTCGATATCATATGCATGCTTAATTGTTGCACAGTGCGCATGCTTTCCTTTTCTCTTTTTTTCCTTTCCCCTTTTCTTTTTCCGCTTTCCTCCTATTCTCATTTTTTCGCTTCCATGATGCAGGCTTGCAACAACCCTTCACCTGTTTATTTGTTTGTTTTTAGTTATTATCGTTATAATTTGAACATTCTATAAAAAAGATGAGTCGCCTATTTCTCTAATTATATGACATTGCTTAATTTTTGCTCAAAAACAATGAAAAATCTAAAACTTAATTTTACTTCGTGAACACAAAGATTCACCACTTTAGCCTATAAATTGAGATAGAAAAATCAGGGGACTCTTTTTTTGAAAGAAAAATAGGATATTAACTATTTTAAACAAACACTAAAAGAAGAAAGAAAAAGAAGAGAAACAAACATAAAGAGTTAAGGTATGTATTTTTTTTTTCTTTTTTAAGATGGGTTATGAATGAGAAAGTAAAAAAGATAAGACTAAAAACTCAAATCTCCAACGACGTCGTCGCCAGAAACAGATCATTGTTACGCCATTGTCGCCTTCTTGTTCGCCGCTATGCACTAATCCGCATCTTTTACGTTTGTTTTATTCTCTATTTCTTTATTATTGCATTTTGTTTTGTTGTTTGTTTGCTGAAATTTTTTTATTTCATATTTGTTGGTTTCTTGATAAAACGTTTGATCTCATGTTTTAGAGTGATAACTTTTTTCTTTCTTTCGAAGTTGATGGATTATTGGTAAAGTGATGCATTGACACTTGAGACACGTCCATATCACGGGACAACAAGGATGGATAGACCTATCAACCCAATATTCACTTGTTTGTTGTGTTTTATGCTTCATACTTGTGTTATATGAATTACTTAGTTTTTTTAACCTCTGCAAGTTTTAAAATAAAAAATTGCCACAAAAAAAAAAATTAAAGAAAATATTGGTTCAAGTTATGTGTTGACATAATTTTTTATATTTGTTATATGAAAACAATTTTAAAACTCATTTATATTATTTTTATAAATTAATAATTATACAAAAATTATTTTTAATTGATTAATTAGATGTGACTTCTTTTTTAATTTTTTAGGATGGAAGTTGTGACGATAGTTCTAACACTCGTTTTTTTAAATAAATTAATTCAAAATCAACTTTTAAAATTTGATTAAATTAGATAGGACATCTTTTAATCTTTGAATTGTTAAGACACAAATGTTACCACTCGATTTTAAAACAAATGTTAATGAAATATTCTTAAAAATGATCAAATGTTACCACTCAATTAAATAGTTTATTTTGAAACATAAATTGTACAACTCGAGAGTCCTAAAACTCACATTTCAAAATAATCATTCAAATCAAACAAACTCATTTTTTCATCAAAATAATTTTATTTTCTTTTCAACAACAAAATAAACTTTCTTTAAAAAAAAAATGCATTCGCATTTTTCACTCAATAACCAAATAGCTTTGATTTTTCTATCAAGATCACACTCTTATCAAACACAATAATAAAAACTTCTTTTTTCTCTCCTTTTTCATAAGAACACATTTATTTCAAAATCATATTAAAAAACAATTGATATTCATATTTAATAGTAAGGAGAAATGAATATATTTAAGTTAATATTAACGTGGCACAATTAATTATAGGTAAACGTATTTTTAACTGATGTTTATGATGCTAATACTTTTCCTATGCATCGACTCCAGAACTCAAAAATTTGATTTCAAAATATTTTTCCTATTTTAAAATAAATTTTGTTGACAATTCTATTGAATTCAAAAAACACTTGAAATTTTAGATGTATCAGTGATATTTAATTATTTTGTTATTTACTATAACGAAATTTAAATTTAAAATAAATCATTTGATTTTGGAAATTTTCCTTACCAAAGAAACACATGGTAAAAAGTAGGGACTTTATTACATCTAGAAAAATTATGATCTTCCATTTAGAAAATGGATCTAGAAAATTATGATCTTCCATCTTTTCAAATTTTACAAGAACCAACTTAACCCTTCAAAGGGATTATTTACATTAACTAAAACCTTTGAAGAATCTTTCATAAATATAAGGGTTTTTCTCGTCAACAACAATATTTTAGATCCATTTAACCAAAATATTTTTAATCCATTTCCTCTTTTATCTTTTATTTTTAATACAAATTAAATCTTCTTTTAAGACATAAATAAATGGCTTTCGTGATTCCAAACAAGTATGAGAAATATTTTTAACATTTTCAAACATAAATCCATGGAGAACTTCAGATTTCACACTATATTCCCAAAAATTTCTACAAAAAATTACCATATTAGAAAATATTTACATCAATATTAAATATCAGCTTGATCTATCTAATAAATATTAAGTACACTTGATCTATCTAATAAATAAAGTTGGACTGGACACAACTTATTTTGACCCTAATAATAAAATCAACTTTTTAAAATTACTTTTTTAAAAGATCATACTAAATATAAAAAAATACTTTCATCAATATATTAAACTATTTATCTATTAAAAATGTGTCAAAATATTTATTTAAAATATTAATATAAAATAAACTTTTAAATAAGTCCCTAAATGCAAACTAAAAGTTTGGAAGGAGCCCTTACCTTCACGTTAGCTTTAACGTTCGATTACGGTACCGCGAGTAAATTCGGTAAAAATCTCTGCTCGCAACGTCGCCTCCAAGTTGGTTCCCTAGCACCGTAGCGTGGTAGTGAGCAACTTTCCCTTCTATCTCTTCGTGAAACGAAGCTTAGATCTAGATGAAACGGGGAGGTTTGTGTTTAACGGTTTTGAAATCCCTAACACCGTTTTTCTTCGTTTTCAAATCAAAGAGGAAGAGTGAAGCTGAGAAATTCTTGCTTTCTTACCCACTAAGCCTTAGGTTTCTATTCTTGAACAAAAGGAAGAAACTAAAATGAAAATGGAAGAAGGAGGGAGAAGGGGGTCACGCAAGAGGCAGAGGAAGAAGATGGATTTTGGTTCTTTCTTTCCTTCCCTTTTCCTTTCTTTCTTTTTCCTTCCTTTCTATTTCCTTTTCTTTCTTCTTTTTCTTCCTTTTTCCTTTCCCTCCAAACATATATCCATTATATATATTAATTATAATTAACAAATATCTCAAAATATCTAGATATTTGTTAAATTACTATTTCACCCGTAACACATTAAATTCTTCGTAAAAGATTCACCGCAGTTAATTTAATTTATTCATCGACGAGTAATTCTAATCGGCATCAAAATATCTTTTTGATCATATAAACTCCAAAATATTAATAACTTTGGCTAAAAAGCCTCTGAGCCAATATCCAAAATACACAAAAATACATAAAGTATACTTTAAAATTATGGGTCTTACA
>NC_021165.2:30873148-30874805 GCF_000331145.2 Cicer arietinum | reverse complement strand
TGAAATGTGGCTGGGAAAATGTTATTTACATTTACTTCTTTTGAGTGATAGGCCTTTTTTAAGTCTCAGTAGCTTCTACTTGGAGGTGGTCTGTCACATGAATGGAGATAGTATGTATGACTACCTGAAAATTATGGATTTAATTTGACTACATGATAAATTTTTTAAGAAATATATGTGTGTGTGTGAGTGAGTGTATAAGTTATTTATGAATTTAATTTATTTTTATGTGCAACTTTACAGAATATATAAATGGAAATTGAAGGCACGTCATCTCAACCACTACCATGTCAACTTACTTCAGAAGAAAGTTCACATCAACCAACTATGAATGAAAGTAGTAATCCGTTAGCTAATGTTTCTACACCAAATGAAACTGTGCAAACACCACACGATGAGACAAATGATAATATGACAGATGAAATACCTGAAGATCGTAACAATAGACTTAAAAGTATTGTATGGGATCATTTTACAAAGGTCAAAGTTGATGGAAAAGAAAAAGCTAAATGTAATTATTGCAAGAAATTGCTTGGTGGGAGAGCAAGAGACGAGACCTCATACTTTCGCGGACATATGAAAATATGTACTCCACGTTTGTCTACGATGAGACATAATAACGGACAAACATTTCTTACCGCTAAGGTCTTGCAAGGTAAAAATGAGTTGGGGATTGGAATTTATGATGTTGAAAATGCTAGGAAAGAGCTTGCACATGCAATTATTTTGCATGAATATCCACTTTCAATAGTGGAGCATATTGGTTTTAGGAGATACTCAGCCTCTCTCCAACCATTATTTCAAGTTCCTTGTAGAAATACTATAAAAAAAAAGATATTCAAAGTGTATGAAGTTGAGAAAACCATAATTTTGAAGTTGTTAGAAACTCTCCCACAAAGAGTGGCCATTACTTCTGACATGTGGACTGCGAGCAATCAAAAAAAAAAGGTATATGGTTGTCACTGCTCATTACATTGATGAAAATTGAGATCTACAAAGTCAAATTTTGAGGTAATTATAATTTCTTATAATACTAGTTTGATTGAATATTATTTATATTAGTCATTGAATGTAAATCTTCTTATATTAGGTTTATTTATGTTCCTGCCCCTCATAAAAGTGAAAGACTTTGTAATGCATTGGTTGAATGTTTGATGGATTGGAATATTGATACAAAATTGTCCACTATCACTTTAGATAATTGTAGCACTAATGATGCAATGATTGAAAAAATTAAGGATAAGTTGCAATTGAATGCATTGTTAAAGGATGGGGCCTTACTTCACATGCGTTGTTGCGCGCACATACTTAATTTGATAGTAAAAGATGGGTTAGAAGTTGTGAAAGATGGAGTGGAGAGGATTCGAGATAGTGTTGCATATTGGACTGCAACACCTAAAAGGAAGGAAAAGTTTGAGGAGACTGCCAAACAATTACGAATCTCTTGCACCAAGAATTTGGTTTTAGATTGTCCGACTAGATGGAATTCAACTTACAAGATGCTTGATGTTGCCATTTTGTATGAAGATGTATTTAGTCGATTAAGACAACGTGAATCCCAATACACTTGTTTGCCTACAAGTTTACATTGGAAATTTGCAAAAGATATTTGTGGCAAATTGAAATTGTTCAATTCTATCACTGAAGTGTTCTCTGG
>NC_021165.2:30831273-30870058 GCF_000331145.2 Cicer arietinum | reverse complement strand
ATATTATGACTTGTAGCAAACTTAAACAAATTTGAAGATATTGTGATTTTATTATTTTGATTATTGTAGTTTTAGAACTTATGTTGAATGTTACTATTTAGTCAAATTATTGATTTTTTATGCTATGAATAAAAAAATTCCAATTTTTGAAATGGGGGCAGATTCGGGGCATTTTTGGAATGGGGGCGGTTGCGGGGCAGGGAAACCCGTCCCTGTTGGGTGCGGGGGTGGATGTTAAAAAGTCAACCCCGACGGGTGCGGTATTGGAGTTGCAGGTGCACCAAGGTGGAGATATGTTAATATGTTGTAGATATGTTAATATGTGGTACTCAATTAGAAGGTTTTGGTGATAGAGTTAGTTTTCAATCAGTTAGTTGTAACTACATTTGTTTGTTGCTCCTAAATTGTAAACAACTTGTATATAAGAAACTTTGATATTGACATTGAGGTGAGGAAGCATAACCGATATATATATATATATATATTATAAAGTAATAATAAAATAAAAAGCTCATCATATTTATCATATATGTGTATTAAAGATATTTATTTTCTCTTTTACAAGAGATTGTTTATATATGTTATTATTGTAGTAGATCTATCTCATAAATAAAGTTGGCCTCAACACAACTTATTTTGACCCTAAAAATAAAATAACTTTTTAAAATTACTTTTTTAAAAGATCATATTAAATATAAAAAAATACTTTCATCAATATATTAAACTATTTATCTATTAAAAATGTGTCAAAATATTTATTTAAAATATTAATATAAAATAAACTTTTAAATAAAAAAAATATTAATCTTTAAACTAGTTCAGTTAATCTCCAATATTAGACCGCATGAATGTTGAATTCCAACCCAACTACCAACGCATAAGGAGCAAAAATCAACCATCATAAATAATTGTTGAAATAATGCATTTGAAAGATATTTAGGAATGGTATTATATCTATTTATTTTAAACCGACTCATGAAGATAAAACAACCGCAATATCTCCAAATACATCATCCAAATTAAAGATAAAAATGAAATAGATAAAACACATGGTAAAAAATATATAACAAAGATAAATAAGAAATGAATTTTGAAAAAAGAGAAAAGTAAGTATTAACCAGGCCCTCAAATAAAATAAAAGACAAGAAAAATCTACTTCTCACCCCTCACCCTCACTTATGTCTCTCACTCTCAATATATCTAAAAAAGTATTTGAAATTTTTGAAAATTTCAATTTTTTAAAAAATATTACTAATGTATGTTATAATTAAAAATATATTTTGAAAAAAAAAATTGGTTGTTTTATCTGATCGAATGGTAACAATTAAAATTTCATTTTGCCTTCCAATGATTTTTGTTCATTCAAATACAACTTCTCAAGAGGAAAATATCTACAAAATATGTTTCAAATAAAATATCAAATATATCGCTATAATAAAAATTTGATCGGTGATGGATTATCAATAATAATTATACTTGATCGATGATAAATTTTTTATAGAATCTATAACCGTTCTTGAAGCAGAAACTTCAACTCTACTTATATCTAATTTCAAAAATAGTAATAAATTTAATAAATAACAATATTGAAATTTTTTTTTTCAAAATATATTTTTAATTATAACATACATCAGTAATATTAAAAAAAATTGAAATTTTTAAAAATTTCAATTTTTTGAAACTTTCGAAATGGACTTACTTCGAAGGTTTGAAATTTTCGAAGGATATGTGATTCGAAAGTTTCAAATTCATCCAAACTTTCAAAGTTTTTTGGAAAAGTATACTTCGAAAATTTCATATTCATCCAAAGTTTCAAAAATTTCTGGAAAATTTCATTTCGAAAGTTTCGTATTTTTTCAAAGTTTCAAAATTGGTAATTTTTTCAGTATATTTACATTCCGAAAGTTTCCAATTTAACAAAATTTTGAATAAAACAAAATACTTACTTGAGTATTATTTCGAAACTTTAAAATTTTCGAATGTTAAGTTTTTTTTTATAATTTTCGAATGTGAGGGTGAGAAATTGGAATTGTATATCTTTTTTACGGTTTTATACAAAATAAAAAAAATGCAAAATAGTCTTTAATATAAATTGGAGGGTGGAAGGTAAAATTGGGGGTGCACAGTACAAATCTCCTAAAATTGATAAATAAATTAATTTTGTAAAATTAATTTTATTTAAAAATTAATTGAATATAATATGACTAATATTTTAATATATTTATAAAAAAATTATTTGAATAATAAATTTTGTTTTAAAAATCATGTTTAAATTTAAAAAATTATAAATCTTAGATTCAAGTTAGAATTAATTATAAAGGATATAATTTTGGTTTAGTGGTTAGAGTGAATGGGTTAAAGAACAAATGATACCAACGTCTTTCCACCTTTAGTGTAATTCTAACAATTACTAGAAATATTAAGGATTTTGGAAGCCAAATCAATTTTACTTAAAAATAATGAAATGTGTCAAAATCAGTTATACACCTTAAAAATCAATTATAATTGCCCCAAATGTAGAATCAAAGACATAGTTATGAGAAATCTACTACTCAACCCGTCACTTTTAACTCTCACGTCCTCAAAGCTCATAAAAGACCATTTAACCTTTACAATTTGATAGTTAAAATTTTCAACAACAAAAATTAAAACTTTAAATAAATTTAAAACTTCCAAAATGCATTTTTCCAAAACTTTAAAAAAATTCAAAATTTTGGATTAATGTGAAAATTTCGAAATGTAATTTTCTAAAAGAAAATTAATTTTTTTTTGAAACTTTAGATAAATGTGAAACTTTCAAAATGTAATTTTTTCAAAAGTTAGATTTTTTTTTTTTCTTTCTAAAATATGGATGAATGAGAAATTGCTGAAATACAATTTTGCCAAAAACTTTAAATTGTTCTGAAACTTTTGACGAATATGAAAGTTCCGAAATGCAATTTTTTCAAAAGGTGTAAATTTTTTTAAAAACTTTGTATGAATGTGAAACTTTCGAAATCTAATTTTTTTCAAAAGTATAAAACAGTATTAAAACTTTATATGAAAATAAAACTTTCGAAATTTATTTATTTTTCAAATTTGTATTTTTTTTTATGAACAGTAAACTTTCAAAATGCACTTTTTATAGAATTCTTTAAAAAAATATCAAAAATTTGAAGCAGTCGAAATGTTAATAATTTCGAAAATTTTGACCATCAAATAGTAAAGATAAAATAGTCTATTCGTATACTTTTAAAGAGTGAAAAGTAAAAATAAAGGTATCAACAGTAGATTTTCTATAACTATTATGTATATTTGTTCGGTTTGGAAGCTAAAAAGCTTGCGTGGCCTACTTATACCACCAATTTTACAAATTCACACTTCTATTTTTACTTTTGACGAATGTAAATTTTTTCTATCTCAACATTCTTGTATCCCATTCTTCTCCCATTAGACTATTTGTGATACATAAAATTTAACGTGATTTTAATATAAATAATTTTGAGATTTTACGAAAATTAGAACTTATTGTATTTTATTTTTATTAAAAATGATTTTCTTTAAAGAAAATTAAAATAGTTTTCCATTTTCAGTTTAAAAATATTTTTAAGAAAGTAGAAGTTATTCTATTTAAATTTATAAAAAATATTTGTGTACTTTATTTTTATTAAAAAGTTACTTTCTTCAAAAGAAAATCAAAATAGCCTTTCATTTTTTGACTTTTGTCATAATGTTAATTTTCGCCATAACGCTGACATTTTAATGTTGACTTTCACCAAATGTATCTTATCGAGACGAGAAAGTCAGATGCCTGCTTCATTTTCAAAGGCAATTGGTCAGAGGTAGTTTGACCGAAGCTTGATTGCTTCACCAGAGACATATTTCCCCAATGTCTGTTATGCTTCACCAAAGGCAGACTTTTCCAAAGTTTGTTTTGCTTCATTAGAGACAGACTTTCCTAAAGTCTCTTCATCGGAGGCAGACTTCAACAAATGCATTGAGAGCAGAACTGAATCAAATGCAGTTTTGGCAAACCTTCTTGTACTACCAGATACAAAGGCGGTCTAATGCTTTGTATCATCAGGGGCAATGTTTTAGAGGTGGTTTTTTCATCAGTTTTGAATGCGTAATTTTCATGACTTTTTGACCAATTCATTAGAGGATATATGCTAATATCCTATAAAGTTGTTTGTGGTCTTGAAATTGCACACTTAAATAAAACATTAGTGCTTAAAATGGTTCCCACAAACTGATTTTGTTATCATCAAAACAAGTAGGATCTTTTGTACTTGAAACCAATATTGTTCTCACAATCTCCCCCTTGTTCTCACAATCTCACAAGCTTTAGTTGACTCTGGGTTACGAGCAACATAGTACCTTGGTTGCCTTTGATGCACCCAACATAGATTATATTCCTCTAGCTCTAACAAGAATTCTTCTGCCTCTACCTCCAACAAGTATAACGAGCAAGTGACAACTTCTGCCTCTTATAATCTCATTAAGCATCTAACTCTTAGTTTTTATGTATCCTCTGATAAAATCAACGCCTCTAAAAAAGTTAATGCTTTGTAAAGCCAATGCCTCTGGAGAATTCAGCCCTATGACAAAGTCAACTCCTCTAGTAAAGTCAATGCTCTGACAAAAGTTAATGATTTGTTGATATGCAAGACATCCTTTGATCAATGAATCCACTATTAGTGCGCATCCTCTGATAATCATCCATAATATGTTTCCTCTGATAATATGCATCCTTTGATAACATGTTTGCTTTGATGGTTTGTACGACAATATTCTATATGTTCTATCATTTGATCTCGTACTCACTGTTTCCTCTAATTGTCATAAATATTTTAAGGAGTGATTTCTAGCAGTCACTTATGAGCTCAACAAATAGATTTATCTTCAATGGGTCAAACAGTTGAAACCCATGAAGATACAAGTTGTCTTTTTGTAAATTAAGACCTCAGGTGTAACACCCTAAAATTTTAATTAATATATAATAGTAATATTATAATAATAAATTATATTATATGTGTATTTGTTATGGTGTGATAATTTCCTGCTTGTTTTTTTTTTTGTAATTTATTTGAATTATTAATATTAAATATATTTATTTTTTTAATTTTAGGCAAACTATAAAAATAAAAAATAAAATGAAACCACACATTAAATTGTGTTACTAACACACTATCCTTTTAAGAGTAATAGAAAAGAGACCGATGGGATCCGCATAGGCATAGTTTATTGATATATATATATAAACCTAACCACTTCAGTCTTACTTTCAAAGAAATATTAGACTACATCTCTTAAAAGAAAGGGGAGGAACACCCACACTTTTACTTAATTCTCTAAGGTGAGTATATTTGAATACTTTTATAAAAATTCAATTTTATTACGTTGAAATTAAATTATGATTGATGAGACTATCATAAACTCTAAAGGTTATTATAGGAATGTCATGGCTCATATTAGTCTTCATAATATGATTTTAATCTCTTATTTTCTTTTATTCTTTCTTAAGTGCAAACCCACAACCTTTTTTTGGGTGTCAAACACTTAATAACTTAAATTATTATTCTACTATATGCATCAATATTCAAATTTAAAAGGCTTGAGGCTAGATGAATACTAATTTCATGCCGCGTCTTCCAATCAGGGCAGTATATGTGTAGTCATAGTTACTTGATCGAATTATATGAGTACATGACATATATTTTATTATTTCAATTCTTAGTAATACATGGACGCGCGTATGATCAGATTATGGTAACACCAAACATGTGTCTTTTTTTTTTTATATTTTTTTTTGTAATGATAAGTTTTCTTATTAATCAAAGTTTTTTTTTTAGAATACTAATATTAATGAATCAAAGTTGTTTATTGGCTTTTGCAAAACCTTAAAATGCATGATTGTAACAATGAAATAAATAATTGTATGTAAATAATATCCTTATCGTATTGTTGCGGGCGCTATCCAACTTAGATATATGTAAAGTTATTATTCATATTATCAAATTATAAACTTACATATTCTAATACTATATTTTTATACAGGTTATAGTAATACTGGGCATGTATTCTTTTTATTATAATTTTTTTTTGTAATGATTGTCCTTATATGATCGAAGTATATTAATGTTGAGCAGATATCCTACAATCATTTTACATCTAAAATACTTCATTATATTTTAGTTATAATTAAAATTTATTTACAGTATTCATCAATTTAAATAAATATAAAGACTATTAGTTTCATTACATAGGACATATTCCTTATCTATTTTAACACTTGTACTATAGATATACGCCATATTTATTTAAATGTGTTATTTTGTTTTATTTTAATTAAAGTTAGATGTATGTTTTATGTTAGTATACTAATATGTATGTTTTGATGATATTAAATATATTTTTGGGTTATATTACAAATAGCAAATAATTTATTTATTTATTTTTAATAAATAATTTATTAATCTATTGGAACATGTAATTAACTTGTATTTGATTGTTGCATTGATTTATTTTCTTTCGCAGACTATTAGAGACGGTGATTGGCGAAGGCGCGACATATTAAATAAGCGGATTAGTTTTGTTGAGAAAAATCGTCAACCAAAGTAAGGGGTGAGAGGAGGTTTGATTTTAAGAGTATAAAATAACGTGGGATGAACGAGAATGCAGTAATTCCCAAAGATTCATCTACGGTCAAGCCCTATTGAGTAATAATAATTAATTTAATAACATATGAATGGTAATAGTGATGACTAAAATATAATTTAGAAACCTATAGAATTGTTGTGAATTAATTTATATCAAGATTGTGTGTTATCTGAGTTTATGAAATCTTATACTAATTGTTATTGTATGAATGTTGTGTATTTAAGTGTTCTTGTCTACTTGATTGATATTGTGATATTACTTGGATGCACCACTTGTTGATTTCTTATTCTATGCTTGATAAGACTATAACGTGCATTGTGAGTGGTGTAGACTAAATATTGGAATTTTATTGTGATTGACTAATATACATATGTAATGATGTAAGTTCTGACGAATATTGTGAATTCAAACTGAGACTTGTTGAGTTGTGGTAATCGAATAAGTATGAGATAAGTGTCATAGATTTTGGAGTGAGGACTATTTTGTCATCATATATGGAGGGTCTGACAAACCTAGTGATTTAGGAAAGTACAACTGAATGAGTCTGATCGTGGAGGGCTACAATCAAACTATAAGGTAAGACTGATAGACCTTGGGGTATCTCTGGTGGGGATTTCTAAGTGGATTAGTGGGTTATTCCCTAAGGTCGGAAGCTACCGTGCAACACAAGAGTACCCCGATCGTCGCGTATATGTGTCTCGGATTGAGTTGATGGGATCTACGAGAACTTGACCATTCATGAATTGTTTGTCCACTCCTATAGTGGACGTAGACGAGCTGCAAGCTGCAAGGGATGACTAATATCCTTAGAGTGTCATAAGTTATCTTGTCTTGAAGACTCTTTTTATATGCATTGTGTTAACGTAAATTTTGAATGTCTTTTATTTTGGGAATTCCCACTCTGATTATGACACCGATTTAGGACTATATTTGCAATTATTACGAAATTTATTTACATGTACTTCCAATGGATTTGGTTGTCTAATATTATGACTTCGAGTAGTTATGTTTGATGGAAATTTTTGGATTAATGTGGCATGTTAGGTGATTATGTAATACTCTTTACCTTATAAAAATATTTGAAAGTTTATATATTTTTCTTGAAGAATTTCAAATTAAAAAAATAAAATTATTAATTTGGCGTTTAGTGTGTCACATCAGGCCTGACCATAAAGTACAAAGGTCATACCCTAAAGGACCTCCAACAAAAACATCTCAACGAACACTTCCTCCTTGTATTTAAGATGAAATGGTTTTGTCAATAAAAAAAAAGTCTCATGGAACAAAAAAGGTAATTCTAAAAAAACCAAGAACACATCAAAAAATAGAAATGAAAAATGCTCTCAGGAGGATTGAATATGTAACATTTTCTTATTAAGAGTTTGAATCCTTAAAACATACTTTGTATCAAATTAGACACAAATTAAAATTTATATAAATCTCATTCTCAAAGAGGTACACGAAAAGGTACAACGACTTCCATGAACCTCAACAACATGAAGCCAGTATGTTGAAGAATCGTTATGAGAACGAAAGCCTAGAAAGGCTATTGAAAATTACTCAAAGTCTTAAAAGGTAGAGTAAAAAAATACTTGTACAACTATTTATTGGAAATAGTGGATTAAGTCATCAATTGTACTAAGGCAAAATCTTTCTGTAAGACGAAGGCTAGAGGTAGCTACAATTTGTTGTGAAGTAGTACAAAAATATATGTATCTCTTTAGTCTCTTTAATCTCTTTAATTTATCACATCTTAATTCTTTATGATTCAATCTTATCCCTTCTATATCTCTTTTCTAGTAAATTGAATGTGATAAAGAACAAAGAAAAATTTAAAATAGATTGAAATTGACAAATACAATTCAAACTCTCTTTTCTTGTGTTTTCCACCACCTTCAATAGATTTGTAAAAAAAAAAATCCCTTAATATTAAATATTATATGATTTTTATTTTTCATAATTATTAATAGGTTTTTTTTAGACAGTCAATAGTGATTGAAAACATTTATAAGTGAAATCAAAATCTATTGAAAAATATTATTGTAGTTGATTTTGTGAGATAACATATATTTTTTGAGATAACATTTATTTATCGTAGAATTATTGTGAGATCAGAATTGTTGAGAGGTTGCCACGTGGAAGGTATTATACTTGAAATCGGTTCTAAATAATTTTAATATATTTTAACATGATAAATAATTACTTACAGTTTATGCAATTTTAGTTATTGTGAATTAAATGTCAACGTGATTTGTATAATTTTAATTGATTACTAAGTAACGACAACATATTTAATGATGCAAAATTGTATATAGTGTTTAACATCGTATTTGTGAATTGATGATAACTAATTATATCGATCATAGTGAGTCTTATTAATTATGTGAATCTTATCCTACATAAATTTTTACTTTACCCATAGAAATTAAGAAAATGAACATAATTTGATAATTTTATCATTAAGTTATATATGAATCTAACTGAATAAGATTTTTACCTAGAGGTAAGTTCTATGTCACTAGGTACCTAGTTTGAAACATGATTTATATTGGTAAAACATAATATTTATTTAGTAGTCTCAATTTTTATTTTATTATAAGCATGTATATTTAATTTTTGCAATTATGCAAAGTATGATTTTTTTTCCTTCTAATTTTAAGGGTGAAATTCCCAAATTGAGGGGTGAAAACTATAAGGTGTTGAAGGAGATAATTTTTCTTCACTCAAGGTCAATGGATATTGGATATTCTATTCAGAAAGACGAGCCACCTTCTATGACTGTAACTAGACTTGCGGATGATGTTGATCTTTATGAAATCGTCTTAGTGTAATATTCATAAAGACCAACATCTCTACTAGAACTTGAGGTTGTGTTGATAAATATGATAATGTCCATGCATTACTAAAGGCCATGGATGAGCAATTTGAAACATTTGATAAGGCACTTTCTAGCACTCTAATTATGAAGGTTTCGCCCACGAATTTTATCACTTTAAAAAGTGTATGTGAGAACATCATGAAAATGAGGGACACCAGTACAACTAAAAATTCTTGAGGTTAATATGTCTGATTCTTTTCTTGTGCACTATACTATGGTCAATCAATAAGGACATATAATCAATCAACGAACTCATTGTCATGCATGTTCAAGAAGACGAAAGGTTGGTGATGGAAACGAGTGAGATGTTCTAATGACAATTGTGTGAAAGAATGTGAACCAAGTCAAGAACAATGTGAAAGGTAAAATACTACCTCAAGGTGGAATTAAGAAATCTAGTGTTTGTTTTGCAAAAAGAAATGACACATGAAGAAGGATTGTCCGAAGTTTAAGAAATTGATTTAATATGGTTGATGTTATTTACAACACCTGGTGGTTTGATTCTAGTTCTAAAATCCATGTGTCAAATACCTTGCAGGGTGTAAGAAGCTTAATGAAACCACTTCCAAATGAGAAATACATCTAGTCAGGTAGCAAGATGCGTTCGCATGGGGAGGCCGTTGGAAAGTGCAATTGAGTTTTAAGTAGTGAATTTGTTTTAAATTTAGAAAAGATCTTTTATATTCAAAGTTTTTCTAGAAATTTAATTTATGTCTCAAAACTTGTACCTTTGGGACTTGGTTCCTATATCTGATTTTTCATTGTAAGAACGATTTCATTTTATGAAACTTTATGTGTGATATTTCTCATATTTCAATTCAGTGTACACATTTGATTGTTGAGTAATATCTTTTAAGTTTCGAACCTGAAAAAACATAAATGACATAAGTTTATTCATTAAGTTGTATGTTTGGTTAAATGCAAAGTATCAAGTGATACTTAGAAGATAACACTCGATTGTGAAGGGTCTATTGTTTTGATCCATGTACTTTGTTTCTTATTATTATGAGTGATAAAATACGTAGACTACGTGGGAGAGTGTTGGTTATTTTCCATTCCAAGCAGTTTTTTTGTCTTTACATTTTTTTTCCTCACATTTTTATCATTGCACCAACTAGTTTGGTGATGGACACAAGTTATAAATAGAGGTGAACCCTTTTTTATAGTTCTCTAATTTAAAAATCTTATTCAATTACCTTACACCATTAAAGTGAGATTTTTAATGTTTAGAAGAGTCTCACATTTTCAAACAATTAACAATGATTGGAGATATATGCTTTAATCCTTTCGTTTCTGTTGTAGTTATAGAATTTCATTTTTGTTTAATATAAATTCTAACAGATAATACATACAAAATTAAAAAATATCATCAATTTCTGTTAATCGAGGTAATTGGTGTTAAGTCAACTAAAAATATATTCTCTATTGAATTTGCTTTCTTAAAATCTAAGTGTGGCCTTAAAAACAATTGGATACTAGAGAATATAAGGAGTCTGTTTATGGCACCTGATGCAATATTCTAAGTTATTGTCACCAACTGATATCGTGCATTGATTAAAATAGTGAAATTTGTTTTTCCATGTTAATATAATTTATTATGTCAATTTCACATATGTGAAATGTTTAATGCTTGTCGTTGGTGCATCCATAGGAAATGATTGATAGAAAGAAAGATATGAAAAATGATGACATATTGATACATTTGACAGATTGTGTTTATATACACAGTTGTAGTACATATGAAATCCTAGAATTATGCTAGGACTAATTACAATAATAAACATATAGGAAAGAAACGGTCATGACAGCTATATACATGTTGTGACTGAATCAATAGCAATTAATGTCATGATAATGAATATGAAGAACTGTTATAATGCCATTGATATTGAGATTAATATGGAGTTATTAGAATCATAACTTTCTCTAACTCCCCTTCTCAAACTGATGGTGACATCGTCACCCCAAGTTTGTCTCTCATCATGTTGAACCTTGTGTGTGAGAGAGGTTTGGTAAAGCAATCTGCAATTTGATCTGCTGTGGGCACGTAGGCTATTGTGACTTGATCTTGAAGTACTTGATCACGTATATAGTGGACATCTATTTCAATATGTTTGGATCGAGCATGCATCACTGGATTGGATGCTAGTGCATTGGCACTCAAGTTATCACACCATAAAACTGGTTTCCTGGACATAGGAAGTTTTAGCTCACCTAAAAGCGATCTAATCCAAGCTACTTCAGCTGCTAGGTCAGCCAACGCTCTGTATTCTGCCTCAGTACTTGACCTTGACACCACTCTTTGTTTTCTCGAGGCCCACGAGATTAATGTCTCGCCAAGGAACACACATTGTCCTGCCATGGATTTCCTATCATCTATGCTAGTAGCCCAATCTGCATCAGAGAATCCAACAATATCAAGATCAGTTGAGGACTTGATATGAAGACATAAATTTGTTGTTCCATGGAGATATCTTAATATCCTTTTTATTCCTTGCCAATGATCTATGGTTGGGGAACTCATAAATTGGCTCAGTTTGTTGACCGAGAATGCTATGTCTGGTCTAGTGTTGATTAGGTACTGTAATGCACCTATTGCTTGTCTGTATAGTGTAGGGTTGGCCATAGGTTCTCCTTCAGCAGTTAGTTGTTTCCCTGTTGCCATTGGTGTGGGACAGGATGTGGCTTTTTCCATATTGAACCTTTTGAGCAAGTCTCTAATGTACTTTGTTTATTTCAGGTACATTCCACCAGTATCTTTGTGTACTTCAATTCCCAGGAAGTAGTGTAGAGGACCTAGGTCTTTAAGAGAGAAAACAATGTTTAGTTGAGTGATGAAGGTCTCTAGGAACTTTTTGTTGCTCCCTGTTACTATTATGTCATCAACATATATGAGGAGAAGTGTGATATGGTCAGTTCCTCTAAGGGCAAACAGTGATAAATCACTCTTGGTGTTTTGAAATCCCATTTTAGTAGAGTATCCTTCAACCTGTCGAACCATGCCCTTGGGGCTTGCTTCAGGTCATAGATTGCCTTGGTTAATTTGCATATGTGATAAGGTTTGGTTGAGTCTATATATCCTTCTGGTTGATGCATAAACACAGTTTCTTTGAGATTGCCATTCAAGAATGCATTGTTTATGTCCAATTGCCTAACTTCCCAATTTAGATGTACTGCAATGGATAGAACAATTCTTACAGTGCTGCTTGTTGGAAACCTGCAGTTTGTTGGAAACCTTTGGCAACCAGTCTTGCTTTTCTTCTTTCAATTGAGCCATCTGCCCTGTACTTGGTTTTAAAAACCCACTTTGAGTCTATGATATTATTCTGCCCCTGAAATGGTACCAGTGTCCAAGTGTGATTTGCTGTTAGAGCTTTAAATTCTGCATCCATGGCTTCTTTCCACCTTGGTTTGACTTGTGCTTCATTGACATTTTCTGGTTCCTTATCCTCTTTGTGTGTCTCTGTCAGTCCTATATAAGGTAGTTTGGGCTTGTAGATCCCTGACTTGCTCCTAGTACGTATCTGCTGGACATGTTGATTGTCTTCTAATGTGTCCTCTACTGGGTCTGTGTCCTGTATTGAGCCTGTTGTTGCTGGTGCTTCATTTGTATGAGAAGTTGCCTCATCTGCAGTGACAGAGATCTCACTGAGGACTGGTTGATCTTCATGAACCGCTAGGTCTTCTTCCTGGTGGTTCACATCATTGTTACTTGGTTCAATTGTGTGACTTGTAGTGGTACATGGGGTAAATGAGGAAGAACAATAGGGACTCTTTCAGTTAGAGTTTTTAATGGATTCCTTGTGTCAAGAAAGCCATCATAAAATGGAAAATGATTCTCATTGAAGACAACATGTCTTGAGACAAAAATTCTTCCATGAGAATTGAGGCACTTATATCCCTTGTGAGAGTTGCTATATCCCAAGAACACACACCTAGTGGTGTGGAATTGAAGTTTGTGTTGATTGTATGGTTTGAGGCAAGGGTAGCATGCACAGCCGAAAGGCTTCAAGGCATCATAGTCAGGTTCCTTTCCAAACAATAATGAATATGGACTTTTATTTGGGTTAACTGATGAGGGCAATCTGTTGATAAGAAAAATTGAGGTCGAGAAAGCTTCCCACCAGTAGTGTAAGAGCATTTTGGCATGTGCTAGTAGTGTGAGTCCTAATTCAGCCACATGTCGATGTTTTCTTTCGGCCCTACCATTCTGCTGAGAGGTATATGGACATGACATTCTAAATTGGATTCCTGACTCTATGGCTATTTTCTAAACCGGTTTATACTCACCTCCACCATCACATTGTAGGATTTTTATTTTCCTGCTAAACTGATTTTCAACCATGTTTTTGAATTGAGTGAAAGCATGTATTGTTTCTGATTTTTGTTTTAAGGGAAAAATCCAAGTGAATATGTTGAAATCATCAATAAAGTGAACATAGTACTTGAAATTAGATGGAGATAAAATTGGGGCTGGACCCCATACATCACTATGAATTAGATCTAAAGGTTCCTTAGCATGAGAACAAATGATGTAAATGGTAACAAGTGAAGTTTTCCAAATTGACAAGCTTCACAGAATGAAAAATGATCATTTGATGATGTCTTCACATTGCAGTTCTTCAACACCTTTTCCAGGACTTTATTGTTGGGATGTCCAAGCTTTCTATGCCAATTCTCCTTGACTGACATGTAGATACATGGGTCTTTATTGACTTGGGAGTTGGCACTTGAAAGTTGATATAATCCATCTTTAACTTTCCCTTTTAGTAACGCATTTCCTGTCATTTTGTCCTTCACATAGCAATAGTTTGCATCAAATTCAACAATAGCATTATTGTCTGCAGTTAATTTAGATATACTTAACAGGTTTTTGGTTATTTCAGGGACATACAAGACATTATGCAGGTTGAGTTTATTTAATTCAGTCGAGCCTGAGCCCAATATTCTCAACCTGTTACCATTGCCAACTAGCGGAGAATTCTTACCATTGCTTTCACTGAGATCTTGGAGTTTCTCATTTTGATGAGTCACATGATTGCTATCTCCACTGTCGAAATATCGTTCATAGTCCTGACCGTGGTAAGGTAAGGCTATGAAAGCACTGTGATTTTCTTGCTTGTTATTCTCAGCATAGTGTATGATTTGTCAAAACGGTAAAAGCATTGCACTGCACTGTGACCTATCTTGTTACATACCTGGCATGTTGGTTTAGATCTACCTCTTCCTCTACCTCCTCTGAAGTTAGAACCTCTCCAGTTGCCTCGTGTCCCATATTTGTTGCTTCTGAAATGAGTTTGGCTTGCAAGGTTTGCTGAAGCATTCATTGAGAGATTACTGAAATTGTTCAGTTGTTCCATTCTGTTTTCAAATGCCAATAGTTGGGCTTGTAGATCAACCCAAGTACGGTTTATTTGATCAGATAATTTAACCACCACAGGATTATAATCAGCATCCAGACCATTCAGTGTCTGAATTATCAGGTCCGAGCTGGAGATTGGTGATCCTGCCAGTTTTAATTTGTCAGAGAGGTTCTTCATTTTGAGAAGATACTGATCCATCTTCATTTCTCCTTTGCGGGTGTTATGAAATTCTGATTTGAGGTAGATTGTTCTTGATTTTGTGTGTGCACCTGCTAGGCTTTGTGCTTCATTCCAAAGTTCCTTAGAGGTTTCACAATGCAGCAACTGTGTTGCAATGTCAATGGCCATTGAATTTCTTAGCCATCCTAGGAGAGCTTGATCATGTGCAGTCCACTCTTCATAGTCAGGATTGCTTTTCTTAGTTGTGTCATTTGTGGAGATAAACTGTTCAGGACATTCTTTGGTTCCTAGAATGTAACCATCAAGTTTGCATCCTCTAATTAATGGAAGAACTAGTGACTTCCATAGGAGGTAGTTATCTCTATCCAGCTTGACAGAGACAGTTGTAGGTAGGTCATTTTTGTGATTTGTGTTAGCAGCGGATGACATGATTGGATCGAGAGCCTTCAAGCTTAAGTGCTCTGATACCAAGAAAGAAAGATATGAAAAATGATGACGTATTGATACATTTGACAGATTGTGTTTATATACACAGTTGTAGTACATATGAAATCCTAGAATTATGCTAGGACTAATTACAATAATAAACATATAGGAAAGAAACAGTCATGACAGCTATATACATGCTGTGACTGAATCAATAGCAATTAATGTCATGATAATGAATATGAAGAACTGTTATAATGTCATTGATATTGAGATTAATATGGAGTTATTAGAATCATAACTTTCTCTAACTACACGAGATGAAGTTATCAATTCTCATATGAATATGTGAAGCACTTGAAAGTTTTTGACCGTACATGCTCACATTTTTCCTATTTTATGTGATTATGTGAAATACACTTGGTTAAGTCCTCTCAATGAGAGATTTGTTACATCATATAATACAATAAAGCACAAATTAATGATATTTGTGTTTGTTGAAGAATATGTGGAAGCATTGATTATGTCATCAGAAGTGACTTGTTAATAATTGTAAATAAGGTTGAGTCAACATAGATTAAATTAAAAAATTGTGTTACAAAATAATGCAAAGGTCATACATTTGTATCTGTTGAAAAATATGTGGCAACATTATTGTATATCTCGGAATTTCGCCATTACTATCTCATAGATGACATAATATACATAACATTTTCAAATTTCAATATTATCAATTTATAGATAAAAGAAGAATATATGTATTATTTACTTAATTGTAATTTTAGTTCCTCTATTATTACCAATTCATGCAAATGACCCACCTGTTTTAAAAATCGACAGTTTTTGTCTCTCCCTCAAATTTTTGAATAAAAAATACATAATTGACATATTTTTAATGACGTGACATACAATTTTATAATATACAACCATCTAGATGCATTAATTATTCATATGTCATTAATTAAATTAAAAATATGAAAAAAATTCGAAGTGAAAAGCTAAATTTTTACTGTGTTTTATTCCAATTTCATGGGTGTTATCATTTTACATTATTGAATCATATGTCATGTTATTTAAAACATCTCACGTCGTCATTTTTTAGTTAAAAAATCATAAGGAGAGACCAAAACTATCAATTTTTAAAATAGGGAACCAACTTCGTAAATCAATAAAAATAGAGGGACTAAACTTGCAATTAAGCCTATATCTTTTTATTTGCTTATAGACATAAAGTTGTTCCATAAAAAAAATGATTGTCCCTTACTTTAATGATAATTGTATAAGAAGTACAATTTATTTCCAAAATCATGTTTAATTATAACTAAAGAAAACACTAAGATGATCACCGGTCTTAATCACAAAGACCTACAAAGAGATAATAAAAATTGAGTTAAAAATTAGAGAAATGTTATTTTGACACACAAATTTACACATAATTGAACACAATACAATATTTATTGTTCATACATACTAATATCTCATTAAATTTGACTTTTTACATGTGCTGATGACAAAAATATGGGCCATACTCCAACGCTCTCTCTCTCTTCTCCGCTATGTCTCTTTTTTTCCTTCTTCCATTTTTCCTCCTTCCCATTCACACCAATAATCCATATGAGTTAAACCTACTTCCTTTTTTCTCATTCACTTTTCCTTTTTCCACTTTCCTTCTTTTTTCTTCAATTCTTTCATTTTTATTTTCGTTAAACATTCAAAATAAGAGAAATATAATGATTAAGAGGAAGAGGAAGAAGGATATGATGAAAATCACATCTTTAAGGACGTAACAACGACGGTGGTGAAAAATGTATCAAGCCCACAAATTTCTTTTTTATTTTAGGGTTTATTTGACATTTTTGTTGGTTAAGATTATTCCTCCATTTTTGTTGCTTATGATTTCAACTCATTCCTCTTTATTTTCATATCTTTAGCAATGCTTAAGATTTATAGTTTTCCCCCATCTTTAAAATTTCTAATTTTGTACTTGCAATGTTGTAGAAATTGATAGTGAACTTTAGAAGTTGATTGTGAGTTTTCTTTGTTTCAAGGTTTGAAGTGTGTTTTTTTCACACTCAAATATTCAAATAAACTCATATTTTCATCTCCAGCAACATCAAATAAAAAATAAAATATAAGTTTATTTAAAGATTTAATTTATGAATTTGATTAAATTTGCATTTCATTGAAGATAATAATGAATTTTATGGGTTTTTGTTTAGATTTTTTTATGATTTTTTGTAAAAGAAAGGACAACATTGTTGACATTTTAAAATATTAAATTGTCACTTTAAATTAAAATAAAGGACCAACTCGAGAAAAAAAAAGATAAAGGACTAAAGCGTTAACTGAAATTAAGTTAAAGGACCACAAATGTAATTTAGCCAAAATATTATATTGATATGGTGATAATTTAGATCATTCTTCATAAAAAAAATGTGTTAACCTTAGGGTTTTACAAATCTTTATAAAAGTAGTTAATAATGTATAAATTGTTGGTTAAATAAGTAGATAAGGTGGTTACTTCGTTATCTCTATGCACAATTAACTTTGGGAGTATTCACTACACATAAAGTTATATGGGGCTTTAAGAATAAAAACTTGTGTTGATTTTGACCTTAGAAATTGATTAAGAATACACCTCATTTGATGATTTTTCCAGCAATTGAAGACTTGTTATGGGTGTATGATTGATGACTTCTTACAATCATGTTAGCTAGTTCTAGTGTAGCTAATTTTTTAGTCAATAGTTTTGTGTGCTTGTGATGACTTGGCGATTTTGGAGGCAATAATCAAGTTTTGGTGCAAGGATAATTGTTTGGATGAATTGTTATTTGTTTTAATACTTACTCATTATATGGGCATTAAAACCAATATTATAATAGTTGTTGCATAATACTAGTTTGTATTTCTATTTGGTACTATTTATGATAGTTATTTCAATATAATTCTATTTTGTCTCTTATAATTATTCAGAATTGAGGTTCTTTTGTATCTGTTATGGACATATATCCTTCTATATATATGTAATACTCTATTTTCTAATTCATGACAAATTGCTTTTGTAGTTGATAATGTGATTTTTCAGGGTGGCTCTTTTTATTGGATGATTTGGAGTTGGATTTAAATGAGATATATCTCATGTATCTAACTATGAGTTACTTAGGGAGTGAACACTCAAGTTGATTGAAGAGGCATCAACTCCACAATGTAATATTTGGTAGACAAAAATTTAATATACAAGCACAAAGAGACTTCCACACTATGTAGAATTTGATGCTTAGGATTTGAGACTGATAGAAAATTTGTAAAGTAGTATGAACTATAATTCCATTGTAAAGTATTTTATTATAATCCTTTTTGTCCATCAAATTAAACAATTTATTTTAAAATTACATAATTATTGCAGATAGCAAAATACTAGTTCATTAGCACAACACAATTAAGAAAGGAGAAACAATCCAAAGAACATATCAAAAGTGTGTCCATCAAATTACACAATTTATTTTAAAATTACATAATTATTGCAGATAGCAAAATACTGGTTCATTAGCACAACACAATTAAGAAAGGAGAAACAATCCAGAGAACATATCCAAAGTGTGTCCACTTAGAATTTATTTTTGATGACATGTGTAAAAAGGAAAAAAAATAATACTTTGGAATTTTTATTTTTAAGTTATTTAAGAATGTACGTGGTGGCATGTGTACCCAAAGCATTTGTTGGCCTTTATATCGTTTTAAGCAATTGTGTAAGGTTGGACATGATAGTGTGTGCATCACAATAATAATGTAAATTTTGGATGATTAAAATTTATTGGCGTTGATTTTGTTGTTTTGTTATGCTGATTAAAATTCACAAATGATTATTGAAGTTGGTATGTGCAATAGAAGTTACACTATAAAGATTTCATGTTGAATTAGAAAGTGAGGCAATGAAGGATTTTAGACATATAATTAACTATGCTGCTTATTTGCTTGTATAACTTGTATAATAATAATGACTAAGTTTTCAATTCGAATCCATTAATCAAGATGCGCACGGAATTAACCGTGTTTTTTTAAGCTATTAACTAACTTTATATTTTGTCTGATAAGAATAACCAAGTTTTCAGTTTGAATCCATTAACCAAGTTGTGCACGAAATTAACCATGTGTTTTTAAGCCATTAACCACATTTATATTTTGTCTGGTAAGAATGACCAAATTTTCAATTCGAATTCATCAACCTAGTTGTACACGAAATTAACCAAATGTTTTTAAGCCATTAATCATGTTGTACAAGGAATTAATCATATTTGTTTAAGTCATTAACCAAGTTTATAACTTGTTTGTGAAAATGACCAAGTTTTTTGTTCGATTCTATTAACCAAGTTGTCCAAGGAATTAACCATATTTGTTTAAGTCATTAACAAGGTTTATATCTTGTTTGATAAGAATGACCAAATTTTCAATTTGATTCCATTGACCAAGTTGTGCAGGGAATTAACCATATTGTTGTAAGTCATTAACTAGGTGTATATCTTGTTTGATAAGAATGACCAAATTTTCAATTCGAATCCATTAACCAAATTGTCATACAAAAAAAGTGATAAAAGTGATAAAAACATGTACATGATTATCATACAATCCATTTACATGACTCTGTGTTGCAACAAAATGTCATAACAAAAGTGATAAAACATTTTGTCGCGGCCTAAAGTTTCGAATTTTCCTCAAATTCAATAGAGTCGCCACCAAAATTTATTTTAAATTAGGAAAAATATTGGGAAACCCTTAAAAATAAAACAAAAAACAAAAAAATGGTCTTTGATACTAGATTTTGAGTTCGGGAGTCGATTATGCGTAGGGAAGGTATTAGCATCTTATACATCCGTTAAAATACGGTTACCTATAATTAAATTATATCAACTTAAATATATTTATTTATCTTTATTATTTAATATGAATATAAATTATTTTTTAAAAATGTGATTTTTTGAGATAAAAGTGTGTTTAAAAAGAGCGAGAAAAAAAAGTTTTTATTATTGCGCTTGACAAGAGTGTGATCTTGCTCCTACATATCTCCCGGTGCGATGGAGAAATCACAACTACGTAGTTCTTGGTAGAAAATGTGGATGTGTTGATTGCTTTTAAATAAATTGTATTTTGTTATTTAAAAAAAGTTAATTTTGACAAACAAAAAAAAACTTGCTTGATTTGAATAATTATTTTAAAATATAAGTTTTAAAACGATCAAGATGTACAACTCGTGTCTCAAAACTCAAGGAGTAAAACAAATATGTCACATCTAATTTAATACTCTTAAGAATATTTTATTATTTTTTGATTTTTAATATTAAATTTCAAAGCTGGAAAAATAGTACAACTTATATTAATGTCTCAAAGATTAAAAAGATGTACATATAATTAATTTTTAATAAAAAATAAAATAAATAATCATTTTTATATTACGAATTGATTAAATTCAAATATATATTTTATTAAAATAAAAGGAATGGATCACAATAAAAAAAGTGTTGGACCTACAAAGGAAATAAAACACAAATGGACTGTACAAAAAAAATACCCATGGTCCAATCTCTTCAAAACCCTAATTTGTAAAACAGCCATGCGGTGCTGGCTTGAGGAAAACATACCCTGAAAAAACCAAGGATGAGCGGCGCTTAAGGAAAATCCAGAAGAAAGAAAACAAGGGGCGGCCAAGACAAGGTTTGAACTCTTAATCCTACCATTTCTAACATTTTTATACTCGATCAAATTTATAACAACAAAAATAACTTTCATTTTTTTCATTCATAACTCAATTTATATATGTTACATTTGGATAATGATTAGAAAATAAAAATGAAAAAAACGAAAATACCTTGATCCTTCTTCCGTTTCCATTTGTTCATCTGTTTGTTCGGATAACGGTGATAAAATTCAATCTCTTTTAGTATTTTTTTTAAACAAATTTCTCTCCCAATAAAAAGAAACTCTTCTCTCTATTTCAAAATTTCGAACTCTTTCCTTCTCCCTGTTTCAAAATTTCAAACTTTATTTATAGGCTAATTAAAGTGGTGAAACCTTCTGTTTATTAGATAAACTTTCTGATCAGTAGATATTTATCAGGTTCTGGACTTAATTTGGGTTTGTTGCAAAATTCAGATTTTGAGTACACAAGTAATAACCTCTTTAGTCTGTCTGGTATAAAATGAAACAATTAACTATTGGTTTCTAACAGGTTTATAGTGGGATGCTATCAATGCAAACAATATAAAGGAAAGTTTACAGTAGGATGATGTGAATGCAAACAATATAAAGGAAAGTCTGTTGTAGGATGTTAACAAAGTCAATCAGCTAAACAATATAAAGGAAAGTTTGTAGTAGGATGTTAACAAAGCCAAGCAGCTAAACAATATAAAGGAAAATTTGTAGAAGATGTTAACAAAGCCAAGCAGCTAAACAATATAAAGGAAAGTTTATAGTAGGATGTTAACAAATCCAAGCAGCTAAACAATATAAAGGAAAGTTTGTAGAAGGATGTTAACAAAGCCAAACAGTTAAACAATACAAAAGAAAGTTTGTAGTAGGATCTTAACAAAGCCAAAATGTACAATGGAAAAGTGAAAATAAAAAAGATTAAGACGTCTGATATTTGTGTTAGCGTGTTGGCAGGACAAGCGTGTATTGGCATGGATTGGTGTCTTGGATGTAGTGTATTGGTGTGTTGGCATGTCAAATAAGAAATACTAAATTGTTTTGTTGTAATTCAAATTTCTTATTGTTTTGCTTTATTTTTTTTAGATTTTTGATAATAATTGTAAAATATTTATTAAATATATTATTATATTATTATTATCAAAATAATTTTTAATTATTTGGACAAAATTGAGTTACTACACATTTTATTACAAAGTTGTGCTGAATTGTGACAAAAGATACAAGAATGACGTATTACTTCCAACGTGAACAACAACATATAATAAGTTAGAAAAATCTTACATATAATAATATAATCACACACTCGGCCATAAATTCATGTCCAACCTTACACAGTTGCTCAAAACAATAAAAAAAATTTGCCCAGTCAACACAAGCACACAAAACTATTGACTAAAAAATTAGCTATACTAGAACTAGCTAACATGATTGTAAGAAGTCATTGATCATACACCCACAACAAGTCTTCATTTGCTGGAAAAATCATCAAAATGGGTGTATTCTTAATCAATTTTCAATACTCTGAAATAAAATTTATATCATGTTCACAAATCATAATTAAATATTAATTAAACTATGATCCAACTATTGCAATACTCCTAAATAAAATTTATTTCATGTTCGCAAATCATAACTAAATATGTACATAATTAGTATTAGTCTTTAATATTAGTATTTAATATTAGTCTTTAATTGAAATACTATTGCAATAATCCAAAACAAAATTTATATCATGTCCATAAATCATAACTAAGTATTAATTAAAGCATGATCTAAAAAAAAACTAAGTATAATCAAGTACATGATGCAACCAAATTACCAAAATAAAAACAAATACTACTCAATATGATCACTACTAATGTCATCATCCCATTATCTTCATCAGTTTCATTGTTGGGTTGTGGTGGTGAACTTGGATGAGAGAAGATCCAACAAATCCTAAATGTTGCATGAGAAAGGTTGCATTTTTGTTGGTCTCGGCCATCTCTTTTTATTGTGGTGCAACTGTTGCTTCGTCAACAACTTTTCTTGCTCCTCTCTTTGCAACGGTTCATACAAAGCATGAACTTGACTTCTCGAAGCATCAACCTCTAAATCATCATAAAGCATTGTTGGTTGACTTGGAATCAAGCTTTTGGATATAAATCCAAGACCAAATATTCTCCCTTTCTTCCTCCCTACTACATCTACCCATATATCAATATCATATGACATATCTTTGGTTGGTTGAACTATCAGCTACAACCTCTATCGGAAGAAAAGTGGAAGCTTCAGATGATAACTCAATCTTTTTGTTTTCAAATTTCTCCTACAAGAAAATATAAATGTGTTTATAAACACTTTCATATAATCTGAATTATTAATTAATTTTTGGAACAAAACAATACTTACAAGTAATGAGCTTACGTAAACATATTCTACATGAACACCAATCCAGTTTTTATCTTTCGTACGATGAGTGTGGAAATGAAAGTCGTTAAACGTTAGCTCTTCCCTTTTCGTCTCCTCTGTAAAAATATAAAGTGTATCTTAATTTCATTAATTTGTAAATATAACAAAGAAAAGTGACAACACTATTATTTTTTAATGCACCCGATGAGGAATTGATCCCCCAGTGTGAAGAGATGCACCATCTATAGAATTGCAATTTCTTTTATTTATGTCATTTTTATTTTGAAATTAGAGGAATTTCGAATTTCCTTCAATTGTTCCTACATGCTCTCTCCCATTCAAGTTGGCTTATTTTCCAAATATTTACGTGCATCTTGCAATAGTTGCGACATCTTAGCTACACTTATTTTTTCAAAGTTGTGTCATACCATGTGGTTTAAATTTACGAGCCATGTAAACTTTTTATGTAATGGAAAAATAGAAGTAGAATGAAAAGATGAACAAAATGGAGGAACAAAACAGAAGTAATACCTTACGCACACACATTAGTCGAGGAATCTACCTAGGAGAGAAATTAAAAACCACACAATACATGAACTAACTAATTAATGAACCTATAACAGATTACATTGAGAAAAGTTTTATGAGCTAGCTAGCTAGTTGGTTGATGACTTTAAACATCAATTAGTTAGGTGCATTCCAACTTTATATGGATTGAAGGAAAAATAACATCTTATAATTGTTGATTTTCTAGAAAAGCCTAAGCATAGCAAGTTCATATCATAACGTTAGAGACTCTTAAAGGGAAAATCCTAATGGTATGCTCATGTGTAATAATTTTCATATTCTTATCAATACCATTTTTTTATTTATCAAAAAAGTTGAATATAGGAAATAAGTTATGGTTGACAGAAAATAAGTTGAATGTTATAATATTACCTTAAAAAAGTCGAACAAATTATTTGGTTCATCTCTAGTTAACTTTTTTCATGATAGTTTTCCCTCCTCAAAACTAGAATGTATGATACTAGCAATTGTTGAAACTTAAAACTACTAATTTGTGTTGATCAAACCTATGTAAAAAAAAATATAAAATTATGTAGTGTAACTTAATAATAAAATAAAACATCAATAAGATCTAAGTTATTCACCCATTCACTTTTCGGAGTATTGAAATTTTTTATACATTTTCTTCTCCACTAATATGATTAGATGAAGATTAAGTCGCTTCATTAATTATAACTTGAGAAGGGATTGGTCGAGATCAAGGTTGAGATTTGGTTCATTGAGGTCAAGGTTGAGGTTGAGCTTGAAGTGATGGAGGGTGAGATTGTGTGGATTGGGGTCGTGATCAAGGTTGAGCTTGAGGTTGTAGTATTAGAGGGTAAAATTGATTGGATTGAGGATGAGATCGATATAGGGGTGGGGGTTGAGATAGTGGAGGATGAGATTGGGTGGATTAGGGTCGTGATTGGGGTTGAGAATGGATGAATTAGTTGGATTGTGATTGAAATAAAGGTGTAATGGGTTGAGGTTGAAATAGGGATGGAATGGGTTGTGGACCTTGTGATTGAGGTTAAAATAGGAACGAAATAGGTAGTGGTTGAGGTTGAGTGAGTTGAGGCTAAAATAAGGGTGGAGTGGAATGAGGTTGAGTAATGGAAGTTGAGTCTAAGGGGGAATATTAACCTTTGCGGCTCTCTTATTTGTTGACTTTTTAGTTTGCTCCATAATTGACTGCAAAAGAAGAAAAATTAGGTTATACATTCTATATGAGATATATTTATAAAAAATAAAAATAAAAAGATCTTGTTAGATGAATAATTTATAATATTGACATGTGTTGTGTAGATTGCAAACACTACACCATGGGCTCAACCCCTGTCATGTATATGCTTTAATTATTGAGATATATAAACAAGAGACAAATGTTAGGTTGCAATGAGTAAAAAATAAGCATTATGTTACACTATTTAAATTTCTAATAAAAAATAAGCATATGAAGTAAAGATTTACCAATTCCTTTTTATGAGATCTATCAAATCCTTTTTCAATACTACAAATGTTAAATCAAACACATTATCAATAAAGAGTTAACAAATACTATTCAATAGAACCATATTCCTCTTGATCTTCATACTCGCCATCCTTAATAGAATCATCTTCATCCTCCTCATCTTGCATTGCAGGAAAATTAACCTATTCACCATAAACTTCATAATCTTGTAGTTATCATTTGGTTCATCTTTAATTTGTTGCATTAATTTCTTACTCTTGCTCTTGAAAAGCAACTTCTAAAGTATGTGTATCATCAAAAAACCCTCTTAACTTTGTCTTCATAACTACCAACCAATCAACTCTTTGGCGCCTAGGATAAGGTGAATACTAAACTTGAGTTACAACATTTGGAAAAATAAAAGGATCAAAGTTATCATATTTTATCCCTTTTCGTACTTATACAATTTTGTATTGATTATGTATCTGAATCCCACGACTTGAAGGATCAAACCAATCACAGTAAAATAAAATTAGCTTTCGTGCTACTTGACTTCACCATTCAAATTCTATAATATCTTTAAAAAAATCATAATAATCATTTGAGGTTTCATGTTGACCAATTTCACTAACACATACCCCACTATTATATGTTATTTTGCCTTCACCCCAAGAAGTTGTGTTGAATTGGTATTCATTCACATATTAAATAGGCCATGACTTTGCTAGTCTTAAGGGTCCTCTTGCCAAGTCATACATGTCAGGATTTTGTATCATTAGTTTGTGATTCTTTGTCACGTAGTCACATAGAGCAATTCATATAACTTAGGTTAAAGCAATTTGTACATCTTTTTTTTAACCCAAATAAGACTGAATAGTCTAAATAAGTGCTTACATATTCTTGAGATCTCCGTACATACTTTTCAAACATTGTACATACATCTTATACAAGATATTTTAAAAAAATAAATAGATGTTGTTGTTAGTTGAATAATTGATATATATTTAATATTAGTACTTACTCAATGAATTACTTAACCTCGATGCAATTTAAGATAATGTGCAATTGGACAACCACCAATTCTTTACCGTTGAGCCACCTACCGCTACATTTTCCACTTGTTTCACCACATAAATTTTCAAAGATAGAAAAGGTTTGTATCACATGGTCTTGACGAGTCCTCTTATTTAGGCCAACTGTACTTGCATATTGAGCAAGAGGCACAAAATAATGGAAATTGAAATAGGTTGTCTCTTGCACCAAATATGCTTCACAAACACATCCTCACTTTTTTTTTAAGATTTATTAATTTTATTTATAAATCTTTCAAATGGATACATCCAATGATATTCAACTGGCCCACCCAACTAAGTTTCAAAAGGAAAATGAATCAGTAACTGCTTCATAGAGTCAAAAAATGCAGGTGGAAAAATATGCTCCAACTTACATATTTATTATAGGAATGCTTTGTTCCATTTGTAATAAGTGTCATTCTCGCAAAATTGTTGAACATAAGTCTCTAAAGAATTGACTGAGTTTAGTTAAGGGTTTCCATATTGGTCAAAGAAGAGCACAAAAAGCTATTGGAAGTAGACATTCCATGAATATATCGTGGCTTGTCATCCTTCATTTGTCAAATAAAACTTGACTTTTGGTTTTGTATAGTTCCATTTTGGATTTCTTTTCAACAACAACTTCTTTCTATGATAATACTTTGTTAAGTCCAATAGTGTATTCTCATTGTCCTTAGTTTTCTCTTTGTTGTCCATAATTGTATTAAATCAGTTTTCAAAGACATTTTTCTCTATATGCATAACATCAAGATTATGCCTCAATAGGTTGTATCTCTAATAAGGCAAATCCTAAAATATGTTTCTTTTGGTCCAATTTTGCAAAACTCCATGGCCAAGAACAATGCATTGCCTTGTGTCAGTTATCTTAGGAATTCCATAAACATTTTCCCACACTTGTTCACCACTTAACATAGGAGGAAGCTCATTTTTATAAATTCTAATTTTGTAAAAGGCAACCTTGTTTCTTCTAAAAGCATGATTATGAGATATAAATTGGCGGTGGCAATCAAACCAAAACATTTTCTTTATGTGTAAAAGCTTTTGAATTTTCCTTGCATGTCGGACATGCTAATGTTTCAGCAGTACTCCACCCATAGACTGGAAAATCTTTTATAGTCCACATTAGTGTAGCTCTCAATTAAAAATTTTGCCTCTTTGAGGCATCATATGTTACTGCATTATCATTCCACAATTGGTACAACTCATCTGTGAGCGGCTACAAATACACATCAATTTTACCTTGTCGAGTGTGTAGACCTGAAATGATCAAGTTCAAGAACATATAAGGCGAAATCATATATAGCTCGAGAAGTAGGTTATACGGTGTTACAATTAATGTCCAACAAGAATATAGTGTGGCTGTAACATCCCAACCCTTACTGTTATCGACAATGTTATTCACGACATTCTCACTCCCAACCCCCTTTCCCACCATTGCAAATATGGCGAGTTTTTGCCTTCCGTGGGATTTGAGTTCGCTATCTAAGGGATAACTTCCATATTTAGAGGTTCCTCTTGATTTTGAGGACAATAATGTTCACGGTTAAGGCCAACAACATCATACACCATGTCTTCATGTCTATCACCATGATTATAAGACTGCTAGTGACTACTACTACTATCAAGTGCATCCATGTATGTTTCGTCGTCGTCGTCATCATGAACACGATATACTTCCTCTCCATGGGATGTCTATTCCCAATAGTTAGGTGTAAAACCCTTTTGATGAATGTGAACATTAACTATATATGGGGTCAAACGATTTTCATTTTTACACAACTTACATAGATATCTTATTATACTTTCATTCAAATACTTGTCATATAGACAAGCAAATTGAATAAACTCTTCGATACCCTTTTAAAACTCAAATGTATATGTTTTTCAACCGGTGAAAAGCATGTTGTACATCCATGTTTGGTGTGCAAGAGCTTTCATTTCCTGTACATATATAGTCTTTGATATTATGAACTATATATAATATCTGTTATTCAAACGTGTTAGTCTATACACATTGGTTATTTCACTAGTGTCATCTAATTTGAAATTGCACTATCGTGTGACAAGTTTTACAATTTTGCACATCAAGAATTTCATACTTAAGATCCTTTAAAATTTACATCTATTCTTTTATGTTTGCTTATATGGATTCCAAGATGGCGCACTAGAATATCATAAACCCACATTTCCATGTATATACACAATAGCTAAATTGTATGCTAAATATACTATATATAAGCAAGTGAGTGAAGAAGTAGAACACCGATAATCAATTAATATAGCTGACTTTCTAAATGGAGTAACATAACTTTGAATATCATAGATCAACATAGTCAATTTTTTTTCTTTTATAAAACTAATGAAGCAAACTAATTATACTCCCATCGTCTAAAGGGAATGAACGGATTGTCTAGAAAAATAGACAACTCGACACTAAAAATTCAAGGGAAAAAATGATAACATACAAAAATTAATTGATATATGTCAAACAAATAACACAAATCTACATATAATTGATACATATGTGTGTGCAAGTTATGCATGTTTGCAGCCAAACAACAATGAATAAATAAATACGTTAGCAACTGCATGACTAGTGGGAATTGTAACAAGATCTTCTAGAGTTTCAATCTTGTCTAAAGGTAACGAACTATATAATTCATCATCATCATCAATCTCGTCAAAATCTTCCTGTAAAAGAAAAAAATAGTTAGAAAAAAAGAATACAAAATTATGGATAGAGCAAATTGGAGAGGGCGGTGGGGGTATTGTTTCATCTCAAAATTTTGAAAACTATAAAATTTATAAAAATGAATAAAGATCTTTTTATCCATATTAATATTTTTATCCGGCTTGGAAAACTGGAACAAGACACAAAACAACATTCATATTCTAACTAACAATTCCAATGCTAATATTAGTAAATTTTACCCTTGTATTTTGGAAAAGTTTGCTAAATGAATCTTTAGGAAAGCAACAAGGCTAAGCAGCATGTACAAAATATACCCAACCATATAAAATATTGTACTTTTGTTAATCTTATTATAGAGTATGTTATTCATTTCTCGATTCACAAACTCTCGATGTTTCATGTTAATGCATCGTGAGTGTGAGGACGGATGTTAGATAATATACTATTGGGCTTTTTATATTTTTAGGTTAATGATAATCTAGTCTTTTTATGTTTTACTATATATTCTCTTTGTAACTCTTGAATTCATAAGATTGCTATTTTATTGGAACCCTAGCCACCTTTTGTTCATTCCTTTTTATGTGATTCTCTATACTGTTAACATGGTTGTCATCATTGCACTCAACACCTTACTCCCTAACAAATATTTCTTCTTTCTAAACACACATGGTTATTAATTCATTGGTTGACCATTTGCTTTATGTGTATTGTACAAAATCTTGAACAATTTGTACTCAAATGGAAGAGAGTTCAAAATGTCGTGCACTAAGGACTCAGACACATCAACCTCAAGTTTCTTATGTTAAGTTGAAATGTTTCACACTTTCATTATGTGCTCAAGCCCACCTTTCACATTGGTGATTTAGTGGGAAGAAAACTTCAACATTAAGGTTCCCATTAGAGCATTTTTAGAAGTGGTGAATTATACATCAATGGCTACCAACAAATCTTGAACATTCTCGTGTTGGTCGATAAAAGTACGCATATCAGCTATGACTTTAGTCTTAATGAACATCATACTAAGCTAGTTGGATCTCTCCCACCACTCATATATGGCGATTGTAGGTGGTTCTTCTTTCCAAATAGGATAGTCTATTGCTTTTTATCAAACAAACACAAATCATGTCTCTATCAATTAGAAATGCTTCTAAATAAAATAAGAAATATGATTTTTCCAAACAATTAACTATCAATTTAAGAAAAGTAAACACTACCAAAAATAAATAGTTGTTCAAATTAATTTTATTATTGGATCATTAATAAGGGAGAAGAAAGTAATTGTTGTGATTCATATTTTGGGAGAAAAAACCTATAAATTAAGAAAGTGCAAAATTATTTAAAAATCATTTTATCAACAAAATATTTTTAAGTTAAAAATGAAATACTATTTCGATTTTCTTAAAAATCGAAATAAAGTATACAATTATTTTTTATAATTTTAAATAAACATGTAATAACTTCTACTTTCTTAAAAATCTCTTAAAAAAATTTTGAAGTTAAAAATGAAAATTTATTTTAATTTTCTTTAAAGACAATCATTATTAACTAAAATAAAATACAATAATCTATAATTCTCTTAAAATTCATAATTATTTATATCAAAATGACGTTCATTTTTATCTATCACAAACAAGAATGGGATACAAGAATGTTTGAGATAGAAAAATTTTAGATTCGTCAAAAATAAAAATAGAAGTGTGAATTTTTTATATTGGTGGTGTAAGTAGCATTTGATTTTATCTTGGACCAAGCTGAACAAATAAAAAAATAGCTATTGAAAAATCTACCATTCACCCTCACACTTTTATATCTCACTCTTCCAAAGTATATGAAGAGAATATTTTATCCTTATCATTTGATAGTTAAAATTTTTAAAATTATTAATATGTTGACAATTTTAAATATTTAATTTTTTTAAAATAATTTTATAAAAATTGTACTTTAAAAGTTTAGTGTTGATCCAAATTTTTGAATTTTTTAGAAAAAAATTCTAAAACAAATACATTCTGGAAGTTTCATATGCATCCAAAGTGTCAATATTTTTTAAAATTTTTGAAAAAATTGTATTTCGAAAGTTTCACGTTCATCTAAAGTTTCAAAATATTTTAAAGTTTTTGAAAAAATAGCATTTTGGAAATTTTACATTCATCCAGATTTTCAAAAAATAAAAATAAACTTTTAAAAAAATTGCATTTCGAAATGTTCACACATTCATCCAAAGTTTCAATTTCCTTTAAAGTTTTTACAAAAATACATTTTAGAAATTTTACATCCACCTATATTTAAAAAAAAAAAAAAAACTTTTGAAAAATTTGCATTCCGGAAGTTTCACAATCTTTCAAAGTTTTGAAATTTTTTAAAACTTTTAAAAAAATTGCATTTTGAAATTTTTGCATTCATCCAAAATTTCAAAAAAGTTAAAGTTTAAAAAAAATGTATTTCCCAAATTTTACATTCATCTAAAGTTTTGAATTTTTATAAAACTTTTTGAAAATTTTATCTATCAAATAGTAGAGAATAAAAAAGAGATAAAATTGTATTTTCATATACTTTAAGATGTGAAAATTAAAATGGAGGAGGTGAATATTAAATTTCTCATAACTATATCTTTGGTTCTACATTTGAGGCAATTATAATTTATTTTTAGGATGTAAAACTGATTTTGATATATTTGGTTGTTTTCAATTAGAATTGATTTGGTTTCCAAAAGTTTTAGTATATCTAGTAATTGTTAGAATTAACAAAGGACGGAAAGACCTCGTTATCATTTGTTGCTTAATTCATTATTTTATACCCTTTTATAATTAATTCTAATTAAAATCTAGGATTTATAATTTTTTTAATTTAAATTTTATTTTTCACTAATATTTATTATTCAAATAATTTTTATGTAAATATATTTAAATATAAATTATTTTACATTTAACTTATTTTTAAATAAAATCAATTTTGTAAAATCAATTAATTTTAATCACCGCAAAATCCAAATATAAACTAAGCATGAACAAAGCCCATAAAGCAACAAGTCTAAAATTTGACTCTCTTTTTAATCACCGTATGTGAATTGATCAAATCGTAAACAGATATTTGTGCTTTTATAAATGCCTCCGTTTCACTCTCTGTAAGCTCTGGAAATTTTCTATAACTGACTTTTATATAAGTCAAATGTACGTTTTTCATAAAAAATTTCAAATACTTTTTTAGGTATATTGAGAGTGAGAGACATAAGTGAGGGTGAGGGGTGAGAAGTAGATTTTTCTAAAAATTTTAAACATACACGAAAAGCCCATAAAACAGAGCCCAAAATTGACTTAACCTTTTTAGTCGTCCTATAATAATTGACCAAACCCTAAACTGACTCTGCCCTTTTATAAATATCACCACAGTCCCAAATCTCAGACGAATACATACTTCTTCCTAGTTTTGTTTTTGTTATTTTTTTGTTTTTATTTCACATCCAGTTTCGTAGTTTTTCTAATTAACGTTTGTCTATTATTCTAATTAGGATGATTTATTTTATGTTAATATTATATGATTATGAATTAGAAGTATGAAAGAAATGAATCCGTACACAATAAGCCGATGGTCTGGATGAAATAATGAAGGAATCATGGTTGTGTGTACGGAAATTAATCTCTTTAGGTTCACATGTCTGTTCTCTCTGATCCTTGATTTGATTTGAGGACCTGGTTAAAACCTACATCTTTTTCTTGAAATATTCATTCATTTCTTAGTTATCTTGTCTTTTATTTTATTTGAGGGCCTGGTTAATACTTACTTTTCTCTTTTTTCAAAATTCATTTCTTATTTATCTTTGTTATATATTTTTTACCATGTGTTTTATCTATTTCATTTTTATCTTTAATTTGGATGATGTATTTGGAGATATTTCGGTTGTTTTATCTTCATGAGTCGGTTTAAAATAAATAGATATAATACAATTCCTAAATATCTTTCAAATGCATTATTTCAACAATTATTTATGATGGTTGATTTTTGCTCCTTATGCGTTGGTAGTTGGGTTGGAATTCAACATTCATGCGGTCTAATATTGGAGATTAACTGAACTAGTTTAAAGATTAATATTTTTTTTATTTAAAAGTTTATTTTATATTAATATTTTAAATAAATATTTTGACACATTTTTAATAGATAAATAGTTTAATATATTGATGAAAGTATTTTTTTATATTTAATATGATCTTTTAAAAAAGTAATTTTAAAAAGTTATTTTATTTTTAGGGTCAAAATAAGTTGTGTTGAGGCCAACTTTATTTATGAGATAGATCTACTACAATAATAACATATATAAAGAGTCTCTTGTAAAAGAGAAAATAAATATCTTTAATACACATATATGATAAATATGATGAGCTTTTTATTTTATTATTACTTTATAATATATATATATATATATATCGGTTATGCTTCCTCACCTCAATGTCAATATCAAAGTTTCTTATATACAAGTTGTTTACAATTTAGGAGCAACAAACAAATGTAGTTACAACTAACTGATTGAAAACTAACTCTATCACCAAAACCTTCTAATTGAGTACCACATATTAACATATCTACAACATATTAACATATCTCCACCTTGGTGCACCTGCAACTCCAATACCGCACCCGTCGGGGTTGACTTTTTAACATCCACCCCCGCACCCAACAGGGACGGGTTTCCCTGCCCCGCAACCGCCCCCATTCCAAAAATGCCCCGAATCTGCCCCCATTTCAAAAATTGGAATTTTTTTATTCATAGCATAAAAAATCAATAATTTGACTAAATAGTAACATTCAACATAAGTTCTAAAACTACAATAATCAAAATAATAAAATCACAATATCTTCAAATTTGTTTAAGTTTGCTACAAGTCATAATATATTGATTAACAAAAGTTCAATTCGAACACAAGTTCTAAATATTCAAAGTTCAAATGAACTAATCAATCAAAACAGTAAAAAGTTCCAAATCATCAAAACAAAAAGGTTCTAAATAAGCATTTTCTAATGATCATCTTCATCTTCAAGACGGGAATTGGAAAGTGAACTACTGATCAAGAATTCACCTATATTAAAAAATAAAAGTTAAATATTAACATTTAACATGACAAGTTTAAATCAAACAAGGTAGAGAATAGAATACCTTCACTCTATTTCATTGAGTAAAATAGCATTTTCATTATCCACTTTAGATTTGAATCACCTATCAATATCAACATAGTACAATATAAACAACAATAATTTAAGATATACAAAATTATAAGCTATTTCAAATATATTAAAATGTAAATGAATAATTTAAAACAAATACCAGTCTTCTCAGCACTTCATAACCAACTTCTAGCACACATCAAGGCCTATAAAGTAGTCCAATGAAGTCGGCTTCGATGAGGGCTTAAGATATGTCCGCCGGTACTGAATGCAGATTAAGTGAATTGCCAATACATCCTTTGCAATGGTTTGAAGTGTTGGATACTTAACACCATTCAACTTCCACCACAACAAAATATCAAAATCAGGACTTCTTGGCAAAACTTCCTCCTCTAAATAAACATCCAACTATGTTTTGACAAACGAAGTTCTAGCTTTTTTTTTTCTTCTGACATACAAATCATAGTCTTCTAAACCATCACCCTCAACATTACTAAAGTGGACATCCAACATTTGAGAATCACTACTAGAACCATTATTCATTTTCAATTGATATTTATAAAGCAAATCATAACACAACTGTTGAATCGACTTAACTTGGTCATTAGCATCATTCCCATACAACTTAACATAATAATATTCAAGCAACTCTATTTTGTACCTAGGATCCAAAACAACAACAACTCCCATTATTTCATGAACCACATTCCAATATTTTTCAAATTTTCCCAACATATTCTCTGCCATTTTTTTTATCAATGCATCAGAGGATTTAATCCACTCATTTATTGCAATTTTGATCATACAAATCTTAGGAAAATATTGATTGGAAGTTGGATAATTAGTGCCAGAGAACACTTCAGTGATAGAATTGAACAATTTCAATTTGCCACAAATATCTTTTGCAAATTTCCAATGTAAACTTGTAGGCAAATAAGTGTATTGGGATTCACGTTGTCTTAATCGACTAAATACATCTTCATACAAAATGGCAACATCAAGCGTCTTGTAAGTTGAATTCCATCTAGTCGGACAATCTAAAACCAAATTCTTGGTGCAAGAGATTCGTAATTGTTTGGCAGTCTCCTCAAACTTTTCCTTCCTTTTAGGTGTTGCAGTCCAATATGCAACACTATCTCGAATCCTCTCCACTCCATCTTTCACAACTTCTAACCCATCTTTTACTATCAAAGTAAGTATGTGCGCGCAACAACGCATGTGAAGTAAGGCCCCATCCTTTAACAATGCATTCAATTGCAACTTATCCTTAATTTTTTCAATCATTGCATCATTAGTGCTACAATTATCTAAAGTGATAGTGGACAATTTTGTATCAATATTCCAATCCATCAAACATTCAACCAATGCATTACAAAGTCTTCCATCAAACATTCAACCAATGCATTACAAAGTCTTTCACTTGTATGAGGGGCAGGAACATAAATAAACCTAATATAAGAAGATTCACATTCAATGACTAATATAAATAATATTCAATCAAACTAGTATTATAAGAAATTATAATTACCTCAAAATTTGACTTTGTAGATCCCAATTTTCATCAATGTAATGAGCAGTGACAGCCATATACCCTTTTTTTTTATTGCTCGCAGTCCACATGTCAGAAGTAATGGCCACTCTTTGTGGGAAAGTTTCTAACAACTTCAAAATTATAGTTTTCTCAATTTCATACACTTTGAATATTTCATTTTTTTTTTTTTTATAGTATTTCTACAAGGAACTTGAAATAATGGTTGGAGAGAGGCTGAGTATCTCCTAAAACCAATATGCTCCACTATTGAAAGTGGATATTCATGCAAAATTATTGCATGTGCAAGCTCTTTCCTAGCATTTTCAGCATCATAAATTCCAGTCCCCAACTCATTTTTACCTTGCAAGACCTTAGCGGTAAGAAATGTTTGTCCGTTATTATGTCTCATCGTAGACAAACGCGGAGTACATATTTTCATATGTCCGCGGAAGTATGAGGTCTCGTCTCTTGCTCTCCCACCAAGCAATTTCTTGCAATAATTACATTTAGCTTTTTCTTTTCCATCAACTTTGACCTTTGTAAAATGATCCCATACAATACTTTTAAGTCTATTGTTACGATCTTCGGGTATTTCATCTGTCATATTATCATTTGTCTCATCGTGTGGTGTTTTCACAGTTTCATTTGGTGTAGAAACATTAGCTAACGGATCACAACTTTCATTCATAGTTGGTTGATGTGAACTTTCTTCTGAAGTAAGTTGACATGGTAGTGGTTGAGATGACGTGCCTTCAATTTCCATTTATATATTCTGTAAAGTTGCACATAAAAATAAATTAAATTCATAAATAACTTATACACTCACTCACACACACACACATATATTTCTTAAAAAATTTATCATGTAGTCAAATTAAATCCATAATTTTCAGGTAGTCATACATACTATCTCCATTCATGTGACACACCACCTCCAAGTAGAAGCTACTGAGACTTAAAAAAGGCCTATCACTCAAAAGAAGTAAATGTAAATAACATTTTCCCAGCCACATTTCAAAAATCACTACTTCAGTCAAAAAGTTCCAGCTCAATAAAATGCAGTGGCTTAATCATTCATAAAAATTCATAAAAATTCAGTGGCTTAAAGTCCTACTCAATAAAATGCATCCACCAACTTCAAAAATAATGGCTAGGACAAAACTCACTCTGTTATTTTATTCATTTACATTAGTTTCACTAGTTTCATCCTGTTCATGTGCTCTTAGTGAAGAAATAGATAGCAGATTAAACTTGATAATACACATAGACGAACTAAATCCAGTATAATATAATAATGCATGGGTTCAATATTTAATTAGACATTACACCATCAGCCATATTCTTCTTACCTAATTATGTTCCAAGTCCATACAAATAAAGATAATTGTTGTCAAACACATTGATGTGCTCACAGAAAGCTCATAAAACATCCCCAAGCAGCAAGAAACAAAAGGCTTACTTGTTAAGTTACTTGTGTTTTACAGAATACGAAAAGTAAGGAAAAAATTATCGAAAATCCAAATTAGACCCACAAAATGCATATATAATGCCTACTTCCTATTTTCCTGATTTAATAAAACTATTTCCAACAATGATAACGTTGACATGATAACCAAATGGAATGAATGACATAACAATCTAGAAGTCAAGAGCATATTTCAACTCTAGAAGAAGGAACTTGAGAGAAAACAATTTAACTACTTAAGGGCTGTATGATCTTCACAAAATAAAATACTAACACTAAAAATTGACTCAACACAGGAACTATTGTCTCAAATTCAAGAAGTGAAACCAAACAAAGAACTCAAACAGCTATTTCTCAAACATACAAGTCTTCCTGTCTATAGCAACTGAATAAAAAACATTACTAGCCTCTGCTAAAAAACCATTCAATTTCAACTTGAACAATTTTAAGATTCAAAACATGAATTCGTTAAGTTTATTTGATCTTCATCCTATTAATCTGGTTAATAAACTGAAGTAACTCAAAGTTCATAACGGCCATTAATGTCGCGAATGCACAAAGAAGGAGTAATTATTAGTGGCGGCATTAGCATAAGCGGTGGTACTACTACTACACTTGAATTTGGACCTAACAAACCTAAATGCATCAAAATGTAGAAAATTTGAAAATGAACCTTAATTATAGCGGCGAAGAGAATAAGAGGTGACACACCAAGGATGACGAAGACGGCGCACAGAGAGGAGGGAGGACAATTGGGACAGAAAAAGTGAGGGTGGAGGTGGACGGTGGCAGCAAGCTAGGAAAAAGAAGGAAGATTGATAAAATTAGGGTTTTGTTACTATTTTAAGAGATGTAAGGGTATTTAAGTAATTGTATTTATGTCGGGTGGGTGCGGGTGCGGGTGTGGGGTGTAACACCCCGATTTTCAAAGCGAGGGTGTATTTTTTTTTCAAAAGAAATTAAAATAAAATAGAGAAATAAATAAGGTAATACCTTTGGATAAATAATTAAGTCATTATAATTTACAAGCAGCAGAAAAGTTTCTCGAAATATGAATCCAAAATATTTACACATCAAAAAGTGGTACATGTAACCCATCGAAAATAACATGTCATGCTGACAATATTAGTATAGGTACAGTCTTCCAATCTAAAATAAATACAATTCAAAAAAAAGACATATGTTCCCTCTATGTCAACCTAATCTGATCATTCTCCAAAACAAATTAAACACCATGAGTGATCTCCACGCGCCCCGTAAGATCCTCCTAACATAGCTCCAGTCAGACATTCCC
>NC_021165.2:30810813-30826089 GCF_000331145.2 Cicer arietinum | reverse complement strand
TTTGGATTCATATTTTGAGAAACTTTTTCGCTGCTTGTAAATTATAATGACTCAATTATTTATCCAAAGGCATTTCTTTATCTATTTCTCTGCTTTATGTTTAATTACTTTCAAAAAAAAAATTATACCCTCGCTTTGAAAAACGGGGTGTTACAAAAATCGATTTGGAAATTTATTGGCATTAAGTAAGGGGCTCAACTATCCTGTCAATCGATTGCCCAATCGATTGAATTAAGCCCAGAATTCAAATTTCACTAAAAACCTTCAGGAAGTCGATTTGGAAATCGATTGGCTTAGTAGAAATTCTTATTTTGAGTTAGATAATAGATTGCTCATTGATTTATCAATGTCTTGATTAGTTATGTATTACTTGATGGATTAAGAACTTTATTTTGATTTCATTTTTAATTGGCAAGCATGATATGAACTTTTAGCATATGGAAAATCCTTTTAAGGTGCATGCTTAGTTGAAAGGTTATTTTGTGCATTTAAAAACTTAAATGTTATGTGTTAATTGTTAATTTCGGTTGGTGACCCTTTACAACTATTGTGGAAATTTGGGCTTTGCCCTAAGATGAGAGCCAGGACAATCCTACCGGTTCGTACCCTGTGGATGGGAATGTAGAGGGGAATGCCTGACTGGAGCTATGTTAGGAGGATCTTACGGGGCGCGTGGAGATCACTCAGAGTGTTTAGTTGTTTTGGAGAATGATCAGATTAGGTTGACATAGAGGGATCAGACGTCTTCTTTTGATTTGTATCTGTTTTAAAATGGAAGACTGTACCTATACTAATATTATCAGCTTGACATGTTATTTTTGATGGGTTACATGTACCAACTTTTGATGCTATTAGCATGTCAATTTTTCTATTTCTTTCATACTTTTAGATGCTATTAGCATGTCATCCACATATAGCATCAAATAAATGTACGTTGCTGATGATACTTGTTTGTAATACATACAACTATCAAAATTACTTCTAGCATACCTTTGAATGAGCATGAACGAATCAAACCTCAAATACCATTGTCTTGGTGATTGCTTTAGCCCAAAGTGATCTCTTTAGCTAGCAGACCCGATCATCTTTTCCTTGAGTCTTAAAGCCATCTAGTTGTTGCATTAAGATTGTTTCATTCAGATCACCATGGAAAAGGTTGTTTTGACATCCATCTATTCTAACTCCATGTCAAAGTGTGCTACCATGGCTAGAATTATCCTTATAGAAGCATGTTTGACTATAGGAGAAAATATATCATTGTAGTCCACCCCTTCCTTTTGAGTGAATCCATTTGCTACTAGTCTTGCTTTGAACCTGGGTGGTTCTACTCCTGGAATTCCTTCCTTCCTCTTGAAGATCCATTTGCTACCTACAATTCTGTAGTTGGCAAACTTAAGTATGAGTTCCCTATTATTGTTCTTCTCCAGTGATTTCAGCTCCTCAATCATAGTTAACAGCCATTTGTCTTTGTCTTAAGACCTGACAACTTCATTATAGTTCATAGGATCATTATATATGATTTCTTCAGCAACATGTAATTCATAACTAACCATGTATGCATAACCATATCTTTGAGGGAGTTTTGATGTCCTTCTTTCTCTGCCCTTGATGAGATTGTAGTCATCTAATTCCCGTTCTTCTGGATTATCAAGGTTTGGAAACATAACATGTTCAGTTGTATCAGTCTTATCTTGTTGAGCTTGTCGTTGATCAAAAACATGGAACATTCTTGGTTTCTGTTGATCTTTCTCCTTTTCTGCAGCTTGCTCCACCTCAAGATCAAACCTCTCAACTTTAGTTTAATGTGAACTTTCATTTATAGCCCTGGTTAAGAACTTATATAGATCAACCTCATGAAACTTAACATCTCTAATGATGATACATTTCCTATTTTTAGGACACCATATTCTATAACCTTTTACACCACTTGGATATCCAACAATGTACATTTTATTGGCTCGAAGAACTAGTTTCCCTTCGTTTACATGATAGTATGCATCACATCTAAATACCTTTAGGTGACTGTAATTAGCAGCATGTCCAATATATATTTCTTGAGGAGTTTCGAGTTCAATTGCAATTGAAGGACTAAGACTTATCAAATAGCAAGCTACATGGACAACTTTCCCCCAAAACTGTGCAGGCATGCCTACATTTGACCAGATGCACCTCATTCTTTCAAACAGGGTTCTATTCATCCTTTCAGGACCATTGTCTTTCAAGCAGGTGTTTCTTACAATCCTATGTCTGTTCACACCATGAGTTTTGCAAAAACTATTGAACTCCTCACTGCAAAATTCAAGACCATTGTCTGTGCTTAAGGTCTTAATCCTTTTGCCAATTCTGTTTTTCAACCATAGATTTCCAATCTTTAAAGATTTTGAATGCTTCATCCTTACTTTTCAACAAGTAAATCCATACTTTTCTACTATAATCATCAAGAAATGTAATGAAATACTTGTTGTCTCTATGTGAAGCAATTATGGTAGGGCTCCAAAGATCACTGTGAACATATTCTAGAATTCCTTTTAAGCAATGCTTCATGTAGAAAACTTGACTCTATGCATCTTTCCATACACACAATGCTCACAAATTCAAGATCGCCAATCCTGTCACCACCTAGCATGCATTGCATGTCCATAACCTGCATTCCTCTTAGGCGTACATGTCCCAACCTTTGATACCACAAACTGGTTTTGCTTGATGCTTGAACTACCACAACTGCCAATCCTGTCACTACTTAACCATTGAGAATATAGATACCATGATCCCTTTTTCTCTTCATGATTACCAATGATCCTTTTATCACTTTTAGAGTACCTTTCTCTACTTTGTATGAACAATCAACTTCTTCTAGCATTCCTAGATAAATTAATTTCCTTTTCGGCTATGGAACATGTCTGACTTTTAACAAAATCTTCATAGTTCCATTTTCCTGTTAAGACATACTTTCAAATTAAAGTTTTGATGAAAATAAACAAAGGTTAATTAATAATGTTAATTATGAATCTAAAATATTATGTTAGTTTAACTTGTGATTTTTAGTGAATTAATTCAAAGATAGGAATCAAGCAAAGCAAAGCAAAGCAAAGAAATCAGATAAAAATTGAACAGATAAAGAAACAAGAACGTTTTGGATAAAACGAAGACTGTTCTCCAGGATCAAGACTGATCATCACAGCCTCAAGATCAATCAATCTCCATTAGTTCAAAGAAGATTATGCCTCTGAATTTTATACTAAAGTTATCAGTACTTGGCAAGGAACAAGTAGGATCCATTCCAGTCAAAGAAGACATTCAAATCACTAAAATAATAGGTCATGAACCAAGCTAGTTAAAATAAGTCTAAATCTTCTTCAGCCAAACTATCAAGAAAGTTAATCAATCTTGATCTATACAAGACATCAGGAAGTCATCCGAAATGATCAAAACTGAACCTCTATATTGATCATCAATCTCCAGAAAGTTCAAAAACTGATAGTCCAGATTAATAATCAATCTCCGTTTCTGCAGAAGTTCATTATCAATCTCCTTAGTTCTATAGAAGTTCATCATCATTCTCCAAATTGTTTTGGACACAATCAAGTCTCCAGATCGAAGATATAACATCAACAAATACATATGAAGCATAAAGGATCATTAAACACAAATGTAATCTGATCAAGAATGAATAAACCAGCCCAGTCAAACAGGTTTCAAAAATGTTCAAAAGCTGGATTATTTTTATTCATATATATTGGTTTTGGTCAAAACAGACAGAGCACTACCAACATCTCTTTTGACCATTATTAAATGCTCCAAAACGCCTATAAAAGAAAGGCCAATGCCCATGGAAATAGTATAAGTTCAAGTGCTATCAAGTCTCACAAATCATTCAGATTTACTTACTTGAAATTCTCATTTTCACAAGAAAGATTCAGTTCTGATTATATATCATACTCTATTATTATTATTATACTGAATTCTTTGTAAAGAATCAAATCTCAAACAAGAGTTGAGACATCTCAGATTCTATCAAAACAATCTCATTATTATTATAAAACTCAAACTATAAGAGTTTTAGTATAGTTTGAATATATTGTAAGAAATCATATCAAGGTTGATATGTGATTAAATTGCTTTCTGGGTGGAAAGAAATAGAGTTTGTAACATATCAAGGTTGATCTAAGCTAGGTGATGTAAAACCAAGAAGATTCTTTGTTTTGAATACTTAGTGGAAAATCTCACAGTTGTGAGGACTCGACGTAGCCCATGTTGGGTGAACCAGGATACATCTTTGTGTGGTATTCTTTCTCTTACCTCTTTATTTAATAAGCTTGATTGATTAACTGAGTTAAAACATAAATTGAATTTTTTTTTAAGCTAACCAAGAACGTTCTCCGTTTTCTGTTTTCTTAACCAAATCATTTTTGAGTTAAATATTTAGACTTTTTCATGAATTTTTAAATAGGAACATTTACAATTCAAACACCCCATTCCTTGTAAATCGACATTACTATTTCATTTCCAGCTTCAGCTTGATTGAGCCAATTTCAACTACCTTGCAGGTTGATTTGTTCCCCATAATCACCGTGCCTCCATTAGTTTCTTTGTAATTAAGAAACCAATCTCTATTTGAGGTTATGTGAAATGAACATCTTGAGTCAAGTACCCAATCATCATTCATTATTTCAGTTGAATTTGTCATAAGAACTTATGTACTTTCATATCCTTCAAAGGCTATAGATGCATTTCCATAATCATCATCACTATTTAATAATTTCCAATATGTGCATTCTTTCTTTAAATTCCCCTATTTCTTGCATATGAAACACTTCATTTTAAACTTGTCATTTTCTTTATTCTGAAACTTATTCTTCTATTTTTTATTCTTCTTCCCTGTCTTGGCCTTGATAAATAATCTTTCACCACTGCTTTCTTATTTCCCGTATGACTTCCTTTTAAATTATTTGGAGATTAGTGCAACTTGTACGTCTTCTAATGACAAAGAATCTCTACCATAAAGGAGTGTATCACATAGATTTTCAAGAGAGCTTGGTAATGAATTTATCAACGGTAGGGCCTGATCCTCATAATCCAATTTTACATCAATATTTTCAAGATCTAAAACAATCTTGTTAAACTCATCCATGTGATCTTCAATTGACCTCCCAAATTGCCTCTTGAAAGTATATACCTACTGTTTTAAGTATAAACGAAAAGGAGATTGATCAGTCACTCTCCAAATTAAGATCAAAGTAAACGGAAAGGAGATTTATCAGCCACTCTCCCAAAACTAACTCTATCTCCAAAGTCTTCTAATTGGTAAATATAAATGGTTAAAATAATAAACGTAAAAAAAATAATGAAATGCTTACAATTTTACAGTCAAATTAATACCTAATGAATGTGACTATTGAAAATAATTAAGCAACAACAAATGAAAAAGTAAAAATAAGATGAAAGAATAAAAGAGGTAGAGATATTTAAAATCAAATTACAAAAATGCATAAACAAAAACATGTTAAGAAAACACCTCTAACCTATGAAGTATGGGTACTTATTTGGTGCAGATACTCGTAGTGTACTCATGGTTAATATGTTTTTCCTTACTTTTTATTGTGAGTGAAATTGAATAATCATGACCCCTACATGTTTTGACGATAACAATATTATTTTGTGGAAATAATTTAAAGCACTAATGTTATGTTTTAGAGTGCAGTATTTACAACAAGTTATTCCTTATGAGTTCACATTGCATCGTCTAATGTTTTGTTTAAGTTAAAGGAACACCAAGACTCTACTTTTAATTTCCATACTTTAAGTCTGGTGAACGCGATCTGAAACGTGCCTCATAAATTTCTACATCTCTCATGATCCTGAACTCTAGGACATAGTCGAAGATGACTCTGAGGCTCCAAAAGATGATGCTAGTGTTGATATATCTAGAAAGAATCTCAACGCTAATCGAAAGAAACAATACAAGATACATCTTAAAGCAAGAACTTTCATGATGAATGTTATCACCTGTAAAGAGTTTGAAAATGCAGTAACAAAGAAACAACAAAAAGTATCTTTGATGCTATAGTTCTCAATTACGAAGGAAATAAACAAGTAGAAGAATCTAAGGCTATTTTACTAGTCAAGAAGTATGAACTTTTTCAGATTAAAGAAGATGAATACATTGAAACAATATTTTCTAGATCCAAACTTTAGTTTCCTGGTTAAAGGTCCCCTAAAAGAGTTACACTACATCTGACCACATCAAGAAAATTCTCAGAAGTCTTCCTAGCAAGTGGAAATCAAAGGTAAAATCAATTTAAGAGGCTAAGGATGTAAACAAACTACCTCTAAAAGAGATGGCGAGTTCACCCAGATTCCATGACATTGAACTGGTTGCAGATAAACCCAAGAAAAAGTCAAAGTCCTTGGCTCTTAAATCCTTAGGAAAGATAACAAACTCCAAGTGTGACACCTTAAACCCCAAAATAATATATATATATATATATATATATATATATATATATATATAATTTATATCGTATTTCTATTCAATTTGCAACGGATAAATAAAAATTTGTTTCCAAGGAAAAACTTTTTTTTTAACTAATCTAGGATATCACGTTCCTCTAAGTACACACGTAACAGTTCAACTTTATTTCTTAATTAAAATAGTGCAATCTCCACAAACTAAATTTAACAATAATTTCTTAATTTAATTCCAAAAACTTACTAGTACTTATAAGGTTTTCATACAAAATGTTATTTCTAATTAAATAAGTAAAATAAAATGTATAACTTTCATTCCTGGTATCACCTATTAGAGTAGGGCTCCTCCCAGACTTGAACTTCAAGACACATTAACATGTAATAACTTCGTTTTCGCAAATGCATGACCAAACCAGCCAAACAAAAACAACGAAGGACACACAAGCAATCATAATAGATCGTATCATGACACATCATGACATATAAAAAAAAAAAGTAATATCACACTATAATGTCAAAATGACTCAAGTAAAATTAATATATCGTCATATCGCCACATCATCCAAGGGAAATTATTATCACTTTTGAAACACATTAATCACAACAAAACAATCACAAAAAATGCAGTATTATGCATGAGCTTAGACTCTACTTCAGAATATGGTATCATTCTAACTCTAAAGTACATGGTTAGACAACTTGATACTATGCCACAATCCCGGTGAATGAACAATTCAAATTGGCTTTGTCCTCATAGATTCCTCCAACTCAATCGGAGACACATATACGCGACAATCAAGGTAAACATGTGTTGCATGGTAGCTCCCGATATTTGGAGTGCTACCTCTAAGTCACCTAGGAATTCCCCATCTGAATACCTCCAAGATCTAACAATATTGTCCTAAGGCTCAACAGCAGACCACGACGATCAGGCTCATTTTGTTGTACTTCCCCAGAATCACTAGGCTTGTCAGACCCTATCTATATGATGACAAAATAATCCCCACTTCAAAAATTCACATTAACTTCAAATACTCTCAACACCTATTTTCTCCCCTCGTTAGTCTAGATTACTCCATTAAGAGCATAATCTTTAGCACAAGTTGGAATCATCACTATTTCATCAATTATGGGGTACTTCAATATTCTCCTCATAATTGTATAACATCTTTAATCATACATAAGCATGATCATCACAAAAACTCATCACAAATGTGCCTAATGAAACATATGTACAAAATTCATTCGACATCCAACATTACAATAATATCAAATACCACACAATTATCGAAAATTAAATCAACCAACCCCTTATAAACATTTCTATATAACATATTAATCTCACAATCCTCATATTTTCGATTTAATTAATTTATCTCTCAAATGGATACTGTTGTACGTAGCGAGCCCTAGAAGAATCATTGGAAACTACGGTTTTCTCGTTCATCTCACAATATATTATACTAATGAGTTCAAACGCTTTGTCACCTCTTACCTCAATCTAACGCTTCCATAGATATAAGGACAAAAATAATTTTCAGCAACCATGAGATGTCGACAATGCACAACGAACAAGTCTAAAAGCATGACGAATTTGAAGAGTCAATGAAACAAGGCTGATAATTTACGCGGGGCATAAAAATCACAGTAACATAACTAATAAAAATATTAGGCGAAGAAACATATTCAAAATATCGTGCAACAAGTTATTAGAAAAGGTCTCACTGACGTGTTGTAGCGCCAATAAGTCGTCTAAAATATTTCAAAATTACTAATATTTCAAAATTAATCTCATATAAAATAAAATAATTAAAGTAATTAATCTTTTAAAATACATTAATAACTAAAATTTTCATATTCCAAATAATCACTATAATAATACTTATTTTTTTAAAATATTCAAATTAAATTATTACCATCATTAGAGAATAGTCGAAAATATAAAATAAAAAAATATAACATCAAAACTTTTTATTAATTACTAAATCATAATAAATATATATAAAATCACAATGTAACAAAAAGTATATAAAAATAGAGGAAATCAAACACAATATCAGTATTATTCCAATATAATAATTTATAAAATAAATAACTAAAAACATAATATAGTTATAAATAATTAAAATAAAACTATGTACTTACTTAGCATCAGTCAAACGGACAGAACAAAATTATATTAATTGAAACCGCGTATATACACGTAAAATCTTGTTTTTTAAAATATTACACTAACATACTATTATTTTTAGAAAAACATATAAAATAATAAAATATTTATTATTTATATCACTCATTTAATATAATATGTATCAAACTAGCACGTCATAGAAACCATCCATATAACGAAAATTAGTTACAAAATTTATCAACATATATTTTAAAATTATTTTAACATCAAATTAATTATTTAGAATCCTATTTAGTTAATAAAATAATTTATTATAAAATTTAGGGTGTTACACCAAGGCTCTACAAGCTATTGAAGACTCAAGGAAAGCAAATTGGAAGATCAAAGTGAAGACTCAATTAATGAAGAGTTGTCTTTCATCTAAAGAAAAATCCAGTGCATGTGGAACACTAGAAAGAAATCTTTCCCCAAAAGAGATTCCATAAAATCCCAAAATAATAGAGAAGGAAGTGAAAACTTAGACAAGAGAAGAACCATCTGCCATGAGCAAAGAATCAGGTCATTACAAATCATAGTGTCCTAAACTTGAGAAGGGAAAATCTCAGAGGAAAGACATCAAGGAAAATAACAAGGGTCTTATGGATACTTGGGATGACTATGATGAATCAACTGATGAAGATGAAGAGCATGCAAACATGGCTCTAATGGCATATACACACTCTAACTCTGATTTTGACAATGAAACAATTGTTGATGAAATCGATATATCATCTGACCTATCTCGTAATGAACTTATAAATATGCTAAATGAGTTTCTCAACAACAATCAGAATGTTTCTTCAAAATTTTATTCTCTCAGAAAAACTCATGACATCTTAAAACTAAATACAATTTTCTTGAATAGGAGTTTGACAACCTAAAAGGAGAAAATCTAACTTTGAAAAAAAAAAGTTCCAAAAACTTCATAGGATATATTTAGTAATTTTGTTAAGTATAAAAAAGCATTTCAAGAATTTCTTGCAAACGACATAGATAGAAGCAAGCAAGCCTCTATCTATGGTGTTAACAGAAACAACAAACGAGGTTTTGGTTTTGAAGAACCAGAGGAAACTCCTAAGGCTAACCTACCTGATACTACTTGCGTTTATTGCCTAATGCAAAAAACATGGAAAGACAAGACACCTTTAAGAACTAACAAACCATGACCCAACCAAATTTGGGTACCTAAGAATAAAATAATCTATCTTGCAGATATCCTTAGCAAAAAATTTAAAACATCAGTCGTGGTATCTGGACAATTGATGCTCATGGCAAATGATAGGAGGAAAGTTTATGTTCTGAGACATGACCCTCAAGAATTCAAGAATCGTAGGTTTTGAAAGTAATAAAAAGGGGAAGATCATTGGGCACGACATAGTAGGTAATGATTTCCTTCCTTCTATTAAAAACGTTTGACTTGTAAAAGGACTAATGCATAACCTACTGAGCATAAGTCAGTTAAGCAATAATGATTATGATGTTATCTTCAATCAAAAGTTATGCAAGGCAATAAGTCAAATTGATGGATCCATACTATTTACTGGCCAAAGAAAAAACAATATTTACAAAATGAACTTGCTTGATTTGGAAAAACAAGAAGTAAAGTGCCTTATGTCTGTAAATGAAAAAAAAAAACTAATTTGGCATAAGAGATTAGGACATACCAATTTAATGTTAATCTCAAAATTGAAAAGACTCGACTTAGTCAGAGACTTGCCAAATCTCAAATATGAATCAGATGTTCTTTGTGAGGCATGTCCTAAAAGGAAACAAACAAAATCATCCTTATCTAATGAAGATGATGGATGCATGGGAGCAGACATAATCTTGGCTTCACTCATTTTGTATTTTTTTAAAAGATCTTTGATATATTTTTTCTTGACAAATGAAAATTCCATTTTTATGTTGTTTAATTTGTAACCCAAGAAAATATCTCAATTCGCCCATCATACTCATTTCAAATTCACTTTGCATGAGTTTTGAAAAATCTTCACACATTTTTTCATTTGTTGAACCAAAAATAATGTCATCAACATACACTTGAACAATGAGTAAATCATTTTTACTTGTTTTCTTAAAAAGTGTTGTGTCAATGTTTCCACAGGAAAAATTATTTTTGATTAGAAATGAACTCAATCTTTCATACCAAGCTCTAGGAGCTTGTTTTAAACCATATAAGACTTTAGTGAGTTTAAAAACATGATATAGTTTCTGTTGATTTTCAAAGCCTAGAGGTTGACGAACATAAACTTGTTCGTTTAAAAAACCATTTAAAAATGCACTTTTAACATCCATTTGAAAAAGTTTGATATTTTTATATGATGCATATGCAAGAAGAATTCTTATGGCTTATAACCTTGCAACTGGAGCAAAGGTTTCATCATAATCTATTCCTTCTTGTTGATTATAACCTTGAGCAACTAACCTTGCTTTGTTTCTTATAACTTTTCCTTCTTCGTCTAGCTTATTTTTAAAAACCCATCGTGTTCCAATTATTGTTTGATCTTGTGGATTTGGAACAAGAGTCCATACCTCATTTTTCTCAAATTGAAGAAGTTCTTCTTTCATTGCATCAATCCAAGATTGATCAATTACTGCTTCTTTAATGGATTTTGGCTCTACTTGAGATATCATTGCCATGTTGTTGTTTGCATCATCTCTAAATGACATTCTTGTTCTAATGCCATCAGCTGTATCACCAATGATTTGATTTGGAGGATGATCACTTATTAGTTTCCAGCTTCTAGGAGGATTTGGAAAAGGAGATTGTTCATCAATCTTGTTTTCCTGAAGATCGATCTGCTGTGTTTGCCCAGATTGATCTTCTTCCTCTTCATCTTTCTTTTTCAAATCAAGATCATCAAACTCATCAAATAAAAATGTGTATACTGATTTCAACAGTTTTGGTTCTTAAATTAAACACGCGATATCCCTTAGATTCAGTTGAGTATCCTAGGAATATAGCTTTGTCCGATTTTGCATCAAATTTTCCCAAGTTATCTTTGTTGTTTAAGATGTAACAATAACAACCAAAAATGTGAAAGTATGAAATATTTGGTTTTCTATTTTTCCAAATTTCATAAGGTGTTTTATTTATTATTTTTCTGATTGAAACACGATTTAAAATGTAGCATGAGGTATTAATTGCTTCAGCCCAAAAATACTTTTCCACATTTGATTCTTCCAAGATTGTTCTTGCCATCTCTTGTAATGTTCTATTTTTTCTTTCAACAACTCCATTTTGTTGTGGAGTTCTTGCACAAGATAAATTATGAGAGATGCCAAGTTCATCAAAAAAGTTTTTGAAGGATGCATTAATGAATTCACCACCATGATCACTTCTTACATTGATGATTTTAGATTCTTTCTCATTTTGAACCTTTTTACAAAAAATTTTGAAGGAATCAAAAGCATCATCTTTTTGTTTTAAAAACAACACCCATGTATATCTAGAATAATCATCAACAATGACAAATCCATATTTCATACCTCCCAAACTAGTGGTTTTGATGGGACCAAAAAGATCAATGTGAAGTAATTCAAGAGGTTTTTTAGTTGATATAAATCCTTTTGAATGAAAGCTGGTTTTTACTTGTTTTCCTCTTGCACAAGCTTCACAAATCTTATCTTTTTCAAAACTTATTTTAGGAAGTCCTCTAACAAGATCTAAATCTGAAAGTTTTGAAATTGTTTTCATACTCAAATGTCCAGTTCTCTTATGCCATATCCATTTGTCTTTATTTATGGACATGAGGCAAGATTCAACTGGTAATTCTTCAATGTATAAAATATAAAGATTTTTCTTTCTGGATGCAGAAAATATGATTTCTCCAGAATTTGCCATTCTCACTTCACATATGTTTGGTTTAAAAACAACTTCAAAGCCATTGTCACAGAGTTGACTAATGCTGAGAAGATTATGTTTTAATCCTTCAACATATTGAACATCATTGATTTTGGCAGAATTTATTTTACCTATGGTTCCTTTTCCTTTGATTTTAGCTTGATCATTGTTTCCAAATGTTACGGACCCTCCATCTTTTTTGATAAATGACATGAAACAGTTCTTGTCACCCGTCATATGTCTTGAACAGCCACTGTCCAAGAACCATGGCCTTTTCTTGACATCTTGAGATCCATCCTGCATAATGTGTTATATCATTCTTAGGTACCCACTTGATTTTGGGTCCTGAGGAGTCAGCTTTAAAATCTGGTTTCTTACTGTTAAGTAATTTCTCAGAATGATCATTTTTAGAATGAGAAGAATCTTTGGTGTTTTTTGAAACGGGTTTAAAAAACTGGGCATTAGTTGTTTCTGATAAGCCTCCAGATTGATCTAGTTTTCCTTTTGCACAAGCTTCACAAATCTTATCTTTTTCAAAACTTATTTTAGGAAGTCCTCTAACAAGATCTAAATCTGAAAGTTTTGAAATTGTTTTCATACTCAAATGTCCAGTTCTCTTATGCCATATCCATTTGTCTTTATCTATGGACATGAGGCAAGATTCAACTGGTAATTCTTCAATGTATAAAATATAAAGATTTTTATTTCTGGATGCAGAAAATATGATTTCTCCAGAATTTGCCATTCTAACTTCACATATGTTTGGTTTAAAAACAACTTAAAAACCATTATCACAGAGTTGACTAATGTTGAGAAGATTATGTTTTAATCCTTCAACATATTGAACATCATTGATTTTGGTAGAATTTATTTTACCCATGGTTCCTTTCCTTTGATTTTAGCTTGATCGTTGTTTCCAAAAGTTACGGACCCTCCATCCTTTTTGATAAATGACATGAAGTAGTTCTTGTCACCCGTCATATGCCTTGAACAGCCACTGTCCAAGAACCATGGCCTTTTCTTGACATCTTGAGATTCATCCTGCATAGTGTGTTATATCATTCATAGGTACCCACTTGATTTTGGGTCTTGAGGAGTTAGCTTTAAAATCTGGTTTCTTACTGTTAAATGATTTCTCAGAATGATCAATTTTAGAATGAGAAGAATCTTTAGTGTTTTTTGAAACTGGTTTTAAAAACTGAACATTAGTTGTTTCTGATAAGCCTCCAGATCGATCTAAAGATCGTTCTTGCTTTTTCAGTTTTTCAGAAAAATTTGTTTTTACTGTCAAATGTTCTTCTTTTTTGAGGATTCTTCTATTCTTGTTTTTGTTATCCCTTTTTTAAAATAACATGCAAATTCTAAATGTCCAATTTTGTCACAATATGAGCATTTGATTTTGCATTTTCCTTCTTTTTGTTCAGGAATAAAAAAGGTTTCATACATTTTGGTTTTTTGAGTTTTGTCAAAACCAAGCCCAGCTTTATCAAATATCCCTACTTGGGATCCCATGATTTTCTGAAATGTCTCAGTAGCATTAATAAAAATTTTCAAATCATTCTTAAGAGTTTCAACTTCAGCCTTGAGAAGATCATTCTTTGTTTGAGATGAAGATTGATCTTGGCTTGCTGTTTTTTCAGTTTTCAGATTTCTAAGTTGGGACTCCTTCAGATTTTGAATGATCTCTTTAAGTTTATCATTCATAACCTGAATTTTCTTTTTCTCTTCTTTTTCTTTGTAAAATTTTTCTTTAAAAGAACTACATTTTTGAATGAGAAAGTTTGAATCATTTAACAAATTATCAAATTCAATTTCCATTTGTTTGCATATAAGACATGGTTCAGAATTTACCTCAGTTTCTTCAATATCTGCCATTAAACACAGATTGGCTTCTTCAGGTTCATATGTTTCTGATTCATCAGATTCATCCCAGGTTGCCATCATTGACTGCTTTTTGAAGGGAAATTTCTTTGGTCCTTTTTTGTTTGATGGACATTCAGTTTTATAATGTCCTTGTTTGTTGCATCCAAAGCAAGTGATTTTGCTTTTATCAATCTCAGTTTTGAAGTCCTTCTTGTCTGGAGAACCCCTTTTGATCTGATCTCTTCTCCTCATCATTCTTTGTATTTTCCTTGTGAGAAGAGCAATTTCTTCATCAACATCTTCTTGACTTTCTTCTGAATCACTTTTCTCATTTGTTTGTTGTATGTTTGGTGAACTTTGAGATGCTTTTAAGGCTACTACTTTACTTTTCTTTACAGGTTTATCTTCCAGTAATAGTACTTCATGTGCCCTTAGAGTTCCTATCAGTTCTTCCAGACCCAATACTTCTAGGTTTTTTTGCTTGACTTATTGCTGTCACCATTGGTCTCCATATGATTGGAAGACATTTCATGATTTTTCTTACCTTGTCTTGTACTAAATAAGCTTTGCCAAGGGAACGCATTTCGTTCACTATAGTTGTGAATCTTGAATACATTTCAACGATTGTTTCTCTTTTATTCATTTCAAATAATTCGAACTTTCGGATACCAATGTCAATTCTTGTTTCCTTAACATGACTCGTTCCCTCATGGTGAGTGCGCAATGTGTCCCATACCTTCTTGGCCGTATCACACTCATCTACTCTTTCACTTTCTTCCCTACTTAAAGCACATGATAAAAACAGTTGAGCTTTTGAGTTTAAGAGTACCTTGGATTTTTCATCTGTTGTCCAATCTGTTTCTTTCTTTTCAGCTGATGTGGGATCGTTTTGATCTATTCTTGGTATAAAGTCTCCATCTGTGATGATTCT